>NC_046163.1:72639411-72914411 GCF_011064425.1 Rattus rattus
ATGCATGCACACTGTGTCTCCAGTGTTTGCACATGCAAAATAGTGCCTGCCTATATACATTGTCTGCACACAGCATCTGCATGAATGCACACAGTCTCACAGTATCTCCATGTATACTCATATCCTGCGCTGTGGAATGCTTGTGCTCAGGCAACATTTTCCAGAAATGAGAGTTGAGCAGGCTGCAGTAACAGATGCTGTCTGAGTTGTAACTGGCTGCCCTCTTACAGGTCAGGCTGGTAATGAGAGGATTAGCATTAGTTCCCCCATCTCATCCCCAATATGCCTAGTTAATGCTGGTTCAGCTGGTAACATTTTTATTGGCAAGACCTCCACTTACCCTTGAGATGGGCTCAGTACACTCACTTGGCCCCAGCCCTTGATCTGTCTGCATAGTGGGAGGCACTCAGTTGTCCTTACATCTTCTGCAGATGAGACTGCTCTGCACCAAGGATCAGTCTGTTCCTTGGTCCCACTGCAGAGAGATACTAGGCTGAACCACAGCAGGCTCCCACTGTGCCACATACATGCTATTTGATATTGAGAACTTCACTGGGATTCTCTGAGACTTCCTTGTATTGGCTCTTGATGAATATAACATGGGGCTCACAGAGCTTATTTCAAGATAATTAAGGCAATTAAGATAATACATTCACACATGGTAAGCATTCAGCAAATCCTAGATAAGTCTAAAATCTAGCTAGAGCTCATGATGTAGGAAACTAGAAACATGGGATTTTCAAGAGACCTTCAGAAGCCTCACCAATCACATATCCCTGGTTTCGTGGAAAAATGACCACAATGTTAGAGGACACATCTAATGCTTCCTGCACCAGCTCATATTCTGAGTACTTTAGATATACCTTCTTAGAAGTTTTTATATGGAGTAACTGGACTCACAAGCACCAGTAACCTGAATCCATCTTGGAGAGCTTGGCTCTGAATTTTGCTCTTAGCTATTTCTAGCACTGCTTCTTGCACGAGTCAGTAAGACAGCTATACCCAGAGAAAGCAAGACTGACTCAAAGTCCTCTATTGTTATACTCTTCACCAGATGTGGTGGCTTGAATAAAGATGGCCCCCATAGATTCATAGGAAGAAGCATTATTGGAAGTGTGACCTTTTTGGAGGAAAGAAGTTACAGTCCCACATCTGTGAATGAGAATAAACAGCAAAGTTGCTGTTGGCCAAAGGTATGCTGTAATCAGCTCCTCTGAACATCTAGGATTTGTTAGAGAAGGTTATAGCAAACTGGGAACAGTCAGCAACCAGTGAACTCAGAAGCCAGACTCCACATGATGAGGTAAGTGTCAGGACATGTGCTTAACTCAGCTGCCTTGTGCTGAGCTCAGGCCTTTGTGAGTCCTAGATGCCAGTCACAGCTGAGCAGTGCTGGGGCCATGTCTGGTAAGCAGTGCAGGGGAAGAGAAGAGGAGATAACAGCAATGATTGGAAGGGCATTGGAGTTCTTTCTTTGAAGGCAGTGTCAAAACAGAGAGGTAAAAATAGAGAAAGGAACAGAACACACTGTTTCACAAAACCCAACACCGGTATCCCTGGTTATTCAAAATAGGTTCCCACATGCTTTTCTAAGTGCTCATCCCTCATTATTAATAATCCCTTTATTAACTGAGTTAATAAAGACCCAGAATTCTGTTTGCCATAAGGCTGTGCATGTACTGTGAGTCATTCCCTCAGTCCCAGGTCACAATGCCAATGGCGAGGATTTATGAATCACTACCTATATTTTGGGCAACGTGCTGCCCACTTCACACACATTTGCTTACTTAGTCCCCATCTATAGGATTCTAAAAGCTATTATTTTAAAGTTAGAGAGAACAGAGTCTCGAAAATAATTTAGGAAACTTAGCCAAGTTCCTAACACTCACAGCTTCTCTATTTTCTCAGCTCTAAAATGAGAAGGTAACTCACATCTTAAAGACTACATTTATTTTAAGAATATGAGGATGGGATAAGCAGAGAACACATAGAGTCATAGCTTTCTAGAATTTTTAGTCAGTGAGAGCTAGGTCTCAGTACAGTTGCTGTACTACCTTTACCACTGATAGAAAGAGCCCTACCAAGCATGCTTAGGTCTCCCTGGTCTGTAAGTTCCAGCAGTGGTAGTAATATGGTGGTGCATGACAACTGCTTATCACCGGCATCATGGTTCTCTGATATGGACCAAGTACTAGATGAACTTCCTTATTTTCATTGAGTCCGTGTGTCCTTGGTCCATCTTACTACCATCTCCAGACTGCAGTCCCAATGACAATTCATCCTGAGCAGACGGTCCATATTGCAGCCCATCTTAAGGTAACAGATGCAACCTGTCTTCATATGGTGTTACCCATGACAGTACACAGGAGTCATGCTTCTCTAGGCCACTGTCGACTGAAAAACCCCCTAACACTCACATCTCCATCAGGCATCAGCTTACTGACATTGTGCCTTGTTTGGAACTCTTTGAGAGCAAGGACTATATTTTTGCACTAGGATACTTATCATTCAAATAAGGCTTTAGGAAACCTCAGGTTGGTGCATCAGCCAACAGTGGTTTGTTGCTTGTTAAAAATAGTGTATTACAAAGTAAAAGGTGGTTTTGTCAGCACAAAAGGCAGTCCTAAGACAAAAGTGATTTGTGATGTCAGAGCCACATCATGAGATCTATTGAGCTTTGGCTATAACAGGAGATTTGTTTCTTTTCCTTGTGCCCCTTCAAACCAGCCCCTTTACCCAGTGGGCACTCCAATCACCAATGCCTGGCTATTGTCCAATCTCACTGGGACCCTTTTCTCTTTCTCTGTGTGACTGGGCCTCTCCTCATGACTGCCATGCATATCCACACATGCCTGCTTCCCCAAGGCCTGTCAGTCAGCAGTCCCGGGATGTAGTCTCCAAGGTCTATCTCACCCCTACTTCTCAGCCTCCAGTCACAAATGATTGCTTCAAGGCAGGTTGGGCTTTGTTTAATGTTCATTTGACTTTGAGCAAAGAAGAAGATAAATGACACGCTGTCTCTTTAAGATAAAAATGAGGCATTTTTAAAGGCTTTTTTTTTTTTAAGAGAAAAAAAAAACTCCAAGTTATTAGGGGAATGAAAACCATTTGACTTAAGCAGCCTCTGGCAGTCTGGAGATGCTAGGAACAATATACCTGTCAGCATCTATCAACTTTGGAAAACAAAGCCATCTGCATTTGAGGAAATGAAGGGCTGTGAGTGAGAGGAGTCAGGGAATATCTGATGGGAAGTCATACATGCCCCACACATAGCTGAAAAAGTTTGCACAGGTCCTGATTTCTATGATCAGTGGCTAGCACAGTTCAGGTATTGGGGAGGAAGTGATCAACCTGGAATTCAGCATTTTCCCTAAGAGTCATAAAGATTGCTGAATTCTTTCCCTCTGAACCCTTTGTGCTCTTGCTTGAGTGCTGCATCCCCCTCTTTCTCTCATCTTCCCATCTCCCCACCCAAGGCCATAAAAGGAAAGTGACTTGCTTTGCACCAGAGCAGCATTAAAGTAGGCTCCAGGTTCATTCTTTTCTGCTCATTTCAGTCCTTTGTCCTCCTGCTGCACAAGCTTCTGTGTCTCCTTTCTCCCCCTCCTGAATCCCATCCCAACCTCTCAGTGCTGTGAACATTAACCCCAATCTTCTTTGGCTTCCATGCCCCAGCTTACATTCTAGGACAGTGACCCTGGCCCACTCCCAGGTACAGCCGGGTGCACCAAAAATATACTTTTACAGCCAACACCAATCTAGTTTGAGACATATCTTTGTCATATCCAGTCCACTGTAAGGTCCAAGAAACATAGTGTTTAACTTTCTACCAGCAGAAAAGTGGATAGTCCAGACTCCTAACCATATAAAACCCATCTGGAGTCTAAATTCTCCCAGGTCTTGTAGTCACACCATTAATCTACACGTTTATCAGTGTTTGAGTGTGAGCCATACATCTAGGTCTGCTTGCCATTCCAATCTGACACACACCCCACCCATAAGGTCAGAGTGAGAGTTCACATAAGGAGGGGACATTTATATCTCAACCCAGTTGTTCTAAGACCAATGACTCCATCAAGGAACGTAACAGGCCTGAGGGAGGACAACCCTGACCCTCTCTAAGGAATTCGCTCTACAGAGTGCAAGCTAGCAAGCTCACCTAGCAAACCAATAGAGAGATAGACAACGTTTAGATGACCATAAGGTGAAGTCTGAAGTCCATAGCCTTGGGGGAGCCTGGCCTACCTCCCAGAGGTCTCTCTTGTGTCTACTGAGAATTCAAAGTCCTGCTTTCATGGCCATATGATGAATCTAGATTTACTGGGGTTTCCTGATCTTTCCACACAGGGCCAGTTAAGGTCTCTTAAAGCTCATTAACCTCTTCATAACAGAGTCTGGCATTCTTTAAAACCACATTGTTTATCTTCTTTCTATCTTTATTTTCCTTTATTTTTCATAAATCAGGACTCTCCCAACTCTTGAACTGCTAAAAGCAACACACACACACACACACACACACACACACACACAAACCCCACATTTGATTCAGATGTTGAAGTTTTTAATCACAGGATAGTCATGTTCCCTGATGTACTGGTTAGTTTTTGTCAGTTTGATATAAACTAGGATCAGCAGAGAAGAAGAAATTTCAATCGAGGAATTGGTTCCTCTCACGTGGCCTGAGAACATGTGACATATAAACACTCACAAATACTAATTCTCCATAGTTAATGTACTCTGTCCATCTCCTAGGTATTGTTGCTTCTACTTTTCTTAGATGTTATAGTAAAGGGATATATATATTTGAATACTTAGTCCCCAGTTGATAGAACTGCTTGGGAATGATTAGGAGTGGGGTGCCCTTGTTGAAGGAGGTGTGTTACTTGAAGAAGGCTCTGAGTCTTGAAAACTTGCATCATTTTCAATATGTGCTCTCTGCCTCCTGCTTGGGGTTTTAAAAAGAGATGCTCTTCTGGGACCAGCAAGTGGGGAAGAGAGTGTGGTACCACGAGGAAAGGGAGTGTTGGGGTATGGGCCTCTCCCCTTTAGGAGATTCCTGGATTGTCCCCTCCTGCCTTCATAGCCCTCCTATCAGCAAGGTCATGCCAGTTCCCAGTATCACAAGTAAACAAGCCTCCCTGTACTGAGCAGGGGACACATGCGTTGCTATTTAATTACATAGTGTGCACTGAGTCTATATTGCAGCTCCTCTGAGGAATGGCAGTTACTGACAATGAGGTGTAATAGAGTCCATTCAAAATGACTTAGGTAATTAATGTATCAGTGCTTTGCTAGAAGTGGGTGTGGAGGAAGGTCACAGTTCCCCCACTCGCCTCTCCCTGCTTGCTCTCCTCTTCCTCTGAGCTCTTTTCATTCAGAAACTATAACAACTCTCAACAGTTGGGAGAGTCTGCATTAGTAATTCTGGGACAAGATGTAGTGAGAGAAAGAGGTTAAAATCAGCATCAGGAGATGTGAAGCTTAGAAGTTATATGTGGATTTCCTTTGTCTAACTGATGCTCCCCGGTGACCTAGAAACACATGGAGTCAGCACACACATTTCACCATAGCCCCAAGCTCCCTCTCTATTTTGGGAACTTTCTCTCACTCAGTAGCCCCAGGTGCAGACTCTGGTGCGATGCAGAGTTGAAGGAGCACAATAGAGAATCCTATTCCACTAAGGACTAGGGATTGTAGGGAGCAGAATGGGGGGGGGGGGTGTAGACTATGTAATGGGAGGAACTGAAACCAGAGGTCACACATCCACAGAGTTAGAAGGGGAAAAGATCCTCTCCTAAATCCTTGCCAACTGCATCCTTTACTTTCCTCCCACTCCATAATCCTATACCTTTAGTTACTTCTTAATTCTCTGCATAAGCCCTCATCTTGTTCTGTGCAAAGCTCCTTGTGCGACTGGATACATTGGTCGGTTTTCCTTTCCTTAACCCCAGACTCATGTAATTTGTCTTTCATTTTTTGACTGCATAGGGGCAGTCAAAAGTTTTCCAGAAGGTTTTTGTGTGCCTTTGTAACTGAGCTTCATGGGCAATAGAAGGTGCTGTGGCATCCTAGTCAACTCTCTGCCTCCACCACACTGTGTACAGGAGGTATTCGGGTACTTGGCCTTTCTAGACCCCCTGGAGTCCCAGCAGGTCCATGCCTTTCCATCTTCGGGGGTTTGCTTGTGTCAATGAGTCCCCCAGTCAATTCTCTTTCTCCACAGAGCCACCTGAATCATAAGCCCATGGAGAAATGAATGGGAATGAAACTCCAGAGTGTAATTGCTGGCCTTCTACTCTGGGTTCGTTTTATTTTTCAAAATCTGACTATTTCTTGGTGTTTCCTTTCTATGCCCTATTAAAACACAACATCAAAAACACAACAAGTCTTTCTGTTCAGTTCAGTTCTGGGCGCAGACCAGAACCAGAGGTACCGGCAGCGGACTGCTCCTATATTCCTGTGTCCAGAGGCACTATGCAACTTCCTCTTGGGCCAGGGATGTGGGCAAAGGTGGGCAGAAATGGCAGTCTGTCCTGCAGTCTAAGGGTTGTCTGTACTTCTGGGTGTTCAGCACTCTCTCCCACGGGATTTGGCAGCAGGGAGCTCCCTTACCTCTTTCACCTTGTGTTTCATCTGGGTATGAATGGAGTGAGGATGGAGGTTCCATTTCTTGGACCACTGTAGGAGAGGCTGATTATCTCAAGAAAGCAACCATCAGCTCATAACCCCCAGCTGTGACAAGAAATCAGTCTGAAGACACCCTTTTCAGCAATAGTTGGTTCTAGTGAGCTTGTCATTAGGACTTGAAGAGCATTCAAAATCTCTATTTGACAGATGACACCCAGGTGACCTGGCCCACATGTAAGAATGTAAGTCCCATTCAAAGTTTCAGGTTCCTTTGGCCTCTACTGAACCTGACCAAAGACAAGGATATGAAAGTTATGAACTTCCCCTTATCTCTCTGGTCCTTGTCTCCTGGGAATAGAGACAAATGATGCTATAGCCAGCTTAGTGCTGGTCATCCCTAGACAAAAGGCTGGCAGCTGGTCCTTTGTGGAATATGAAGACAAATGAAGAGACCTTACCCTGGGTTAGAAGGGAGAGCCCTATGGGCTCTCCTTGATGTAACAGTTAAGAGAACAAGGTTGAGAGAGACGGTATGAACCATAACAGAAAGCTGCAGGACCTTAGAGGTGTCCACTGCCTCTTCTGTGGGCAGTCACACATGCTCAAAGCCTCATTTTCCTAAGTGCAGACTTGAGTAGTAATTTCTGCTACCTGGTCATGCTGCAAGGCTGCAATAAGCCCATATGTGAAGGACCCACATCACACACACTTCAATGCAAATATTATCTGAAGGGAGTGTATGAATGTCTCTTCCCATTAGAGCCCCAGTGCCTTTCCTGAGTAAGAGGTATGAGATAGAAAATAAATCAGCCTTGGTATCATCTCCCTTCCCATAGATGCCTGTGGCATACTACCACACTAATGACCAAACAGCAAGCTGTGGAGGGGGAGTCGCATGACCCAATTTATGACTGTCTAGTCAGAATTAATCTCTTGCCCACAGTCCTTTGCCAGACACTGGGTAAACTCAAATTGTAGGTGAAAGAGAAGGTGAGGGTCCAGTGGCTCGGTTCCTGCTCCAGAGGGGTCAGTTGGTCTCTCTCTCTCTCTCTCTCTCTCTCTCTCTCTCTCTCTCTCTCTCTCTCTTTCTCTGACATCCCCTTGACATAGCCCCTACCTAAGCCTCTTTGCTAACGGAGTATTTTTAACCTGTCACCTCCTTCCATTTTGCTGATCTGCAGACAAGGGTCCCAATGAGATAGCAGAACCCATTAGTGCCGCTAGAGTTAGGTGGTGACTGCTAAGTGCGTCCTTAGAAGCTCCCTCCTCCTGGAGTTCACTGCATGTAACACTCAGAGATCAAGGGCCAGGCAGGTAGGCTGCCTGGACATGTGCAATCTGTCCACTTCACTCTGAAAGGCCTTTTATGTTCCCTCTTGTGGCTAAAAAATACAATGCTTGCCCTTGTGTTTTAAAGAACCAAATTGTCCCCATTTTTTTTGTAAGAGTATCAGATATTCCCATCTTTTCTTGTCCCACATAATCCCCTAAGATTTTGGAAGAATATTCTGTACATGATGTCAGGAACTGGCTGTCAAAAAAAGATACCCTAGGAGGCCACTGGCGGTGAATTCCCCATTAGAGGAGAAAACACAGCTGTCTCTCTTCTCTCTTGGATAGGAATAGGGAGACGGAGCACCTCCAATTCTGGGAGAAGTCTGGGGCAAGGGCAAGACTCTGTTCTTCCTCTTGCTCTTTGAAGCTGAATGCTGTTAGTAATGAACAGAGAAGAGAATGGGGAACAGGGAAGAAATGTGGTAGATTTGCTGGGAAGGGAAGTCAGAGAGCTCTCTTCCCCTTCAGTCTTCAGGGCAGACTGTCCCAATCCCCAGTACTCTAATACACACATAACCAGTCTCCTCCTTATAAGGCCAATTTCCATTCTAAATTGTTCATTATTGCTACCCAGCAGCAATATACAGAAAGTGTCAGAACCCATAAGCTTGGGAAGAATGGACAGGTGAACACATGAATGCATTCGCCTTCCTGTATTCTGTGGGGAGGTGCAAGTCCCTTGGGAGGTGGTACTAGGAGTCAGAACACCAGCAGTCAAGGGTGAGAGAAGGACACAGCAGAGGCTGAATGTAACATTTATTACACATAGATATGCTAGACACTATGTGTGACACTGGGGTGAATAGCCTCATAGGATGGGGGGAGGGGAGAAGGCTGCTGTTGCATTGGAGGCAAGCATTGGAAAGATGAACAAAGTCCTTCTAACAGACTGAGAGCTGAAACTAAGGTGCCAGTGCTATATAAGAAGGCTTCCTGGGGATGTGACAGCTCAGCTAGGTTGTGCATGCTGGTACAGTTCTCTGTGATTCCAATATGCATGGCTTAAAACCTCACCTCAGAGGAGCCTCAGAGGTTCTACTAAATTTTCTCAGTCCAGTTACTTGGAGTATGACTTTGGACAACTAAATTAAACTTCTCTTTGATTTAATTTCCCCTATATATCACAACAGTGATAGCAACCTACCTCAGAGGGAGGCTAGGGTCTTTAATGTGTTCATGTCAAGACTGTGGGACAGTGCATACTTGACACTTATTGTTCCTTGTTACTTCCCTGCTAGGTCATAGTTTCCTTCAGACCAGGAAGCCAGAGGAATCCATCTTTGTATCCCCCAGGATATCCTTCCAGAAAGAAGATAAGGCTATTTCTAAGACCTCATGAAGAGTCAGTGCTTATTTTAATAGATGATAACCCTCAGGCCAAGAAGAAGCTAAGCAATGTGCCCAACTCACAAAGGTAGAAAACAAGGCATCAGGAATATATACCACCATTCCTGCTCTCCACAGAGGCTTTGCAGAGCAGATGATCAGTGTCAAGCTTTCCTTAGTTGTCTCTGGGTCATTTTCCAATCAACCCCACCTTGTACCTGCTGCCTTGCCCTTTGGCATTTTCTAAGGAGTCTGGTGTTCCTACCTGTCCATCAAGAGTGCTGTGCTTAGCATGAGGTGCTGTAAACTTTAAATGGACTACAGGCAGGACCTGGGCTTGATCTGAACACAGAGTTCAGAGCACAAAGGGGAAAAAGCAGGCTCTGGTATACTCCAGTGGGCCCACCACCCAGCCTGCCAGGCACCCAGGCTGCAGTCAGGCGCCTGCCTTCACTGCAGACTTGATGCAATCTGGAAAGCGTATTAAACATTGCACCGAGTAGTTGACATATAATTAATAAAGTACAGATTTTGGCTGGAAGCCGCAACTTAAAATAGCACCATGAGTGTAGGAAGAGGAAGGGCAAGGGAGGTAAGTCAGAAGATGGCAAGACTAGTGTCTCTGGGAATATTGGACCCAATTCTTGCTGAAGCACACCAAAATTAAGGTAGGAGAGAAAAATAATCTTTGCCCTTTTTAAAATTTATGGGGTGAAACTGAGGCCCAGAAAGACTAAATAAATGCATATCCTACCATGCATCACTGGACAGAGCTGAGGACCCAGCCCTGGGAGAGTGTTTGATGCTTGCCTACACCCTGCACACCCGTAGGTAGTCAGAGAGCACTTTCATATATCATTGAGATGTTCTCTCATGAAGCTGTACATTCCAGGACTGTTTTTAATTTGAGAGATGTTTTAATGGCATTTTGAGACAGTCTGTTCCCTCCCTGATTCTCCAGAGAGGCTGGAGGGAGCTTTGCATCTTCTTTGAAGAAGGAGAAGAAAAAGAGAGAGAAAGAAAAAAAAGTCTTTCTTCTACAAGAGTGTTCAGAGAGCCCTTTGCTGCAGCCAGCCAGCCTGCTGGTGAGAGGAGAAGTGAAAAAGTGGGGGAGAAGGGAGAGAGGCCTCCCTGGTTAGTTCAAATGACTGGCCTCGGGGGTTTTTGGCACTGAAGCAGGAGTCCTGCTTATCTTTACCACAGATCCCAAACTGAAGTTCTGAAGTAAAATGCAAATTTGAACCCACCTAATCAACCCTGGCAGGGCACCTCAAGCTGCCAGGGCACACCGTAGGGCCTGGGAACATTAGTTCTAGGTAAAGGAAACTGGGATGGAAGGATCTAGGAGTCCCAAATTCAAACAACTGTAGAGCAGTTTGACAACATAGGGGAGACTGAGGAATCTTAATACCTACCATGAAAATTTGTAGTGACCCCCTTATGTAAGTTGGAATATTTAATCCATTTCTCTACAAGGCAAAAATAAACATGATCTTGTTTAAATAGTGGTGAGTGGAGAAGAATATGTCAAAACCTATCACATCTCAAGCCTACTGGGCCTTCATTAAGAGTCATCAATGTGAACAGGCCCACGGAACCATCTGATATAGCATGATCCATGTTTTCTTTGCTTGCATCCCCCCAGAGCATAGTTTCCCCAGCATACAGCTGTGTCTTCACTGTGTCTGTAGCAAAGTACAACAGACCAATCCCAAGTCTGCTTTAAATATCGCAAACCTTAGTATAGCTGTCCACACAGTAAATGAAAAGGGCATCATGGAACACTTGAGTTGTTGAGTGCTAGCAGGCACCTGTCCCTTTTCCTACCATTTTATGTATTTTCCTGTCCCATGTCCCATGCCTGGCTTACTACCACCTAGATGGATCAGACAATCAGAGGAATGTGAGTTTCTGCCTCTACCCCCCAGATTTTCCAGGCAGGCACCTTATCCTCATGTCCAGAACTTGAACCCACAACCTTATACTGCTATATCTCCCAGAGAGACATGTCAGAGCTCTAGAGCAAGAGGCCCAGCTGTTAGCCAAATACTTAATCCCAGCCCTTTCTACTTCTGGGAGGTTTGTGATGCTGAAGAAGGGACAGAAGAAATGCGTGCACTGCCCCGGTAGCAGAAGGGTGGAAGTAAGAGACTAAAAAGTGGTGGATTGGGTTTCACTGGAATTCCACTGGAGGGCTTTGCTGGGCAGCTGAATCAGAGGTAAGGGAGATGCGGAGACCAGAGGAGTCTTAGAGTCGACTGTGGGCAAACTTGATAGCCCATCTGGAATCCATCCATGACCATGTTCCCTTCCCCATACCCTGATCTCATTGGTGGAATTGCAGTGGAGGAGCAGGGCCAGTAACCTTGGCTATCAGGCTGAATAAATCCTCCCGGTGCCAGCTCCCAGCCCCTGCTCCCACTCCTTGATCTGGGAGCACAGGCCCCATGTATTTACTGCCTCTGCTTCAGTTTCTGCCCATTTGTGACTTGATCTGAAGGCTTTGAACAGGACATGAGGAAAAGGAATGACAACAGGGTTCCAGCTATTTAGGGCTCTTGAAAGCCAGCTCCTTGGCAGCAAGAAGTCTGGATAGCCAGCCAGTATCTTAGTGGTGAGCTTTCAAAGCCCACAGGAGTCCACTAACCCTTAGCTGTTAGCATTCTTAATGTCCTCCATTGCCTATCACTCTAACACCTAAAAGCCCAAATTCTTGAGACAGAGGGAGCTAAGAACTGAAGGACGTGATATTGCACAAAGATCAAGAGGGATCATATGTTTCCAGCCTGGCACTGTCTTTACTATGGCTTGTTTTCTGACCTTTCAGGACTATTTTCCTTTGTGTGAGGTCACCTTCCTTTCAGGATGAACATGAGGATCATAGCTATGATGATAATGGAAAGAAGAATTAGTTGACAGAGAACCATGCATGATCAAAACACACCTCAGCAAGGGCAGATAGAATGCAAAGCCTGTTAGAGGGGTCCAGAGCACAAGAATCATGCTAGCTCCAGGATGTTGTCCCTAGAGCATCTAAGACATGGATTTTCCCAGCTTCTTTCCCCATGTGTTAGGATGTAAGGAATCATGGCCACTTGTTGTCAATTGTCATATTTTGCTAACTTTTGAACACACATCTAGCATGTGGGCATGTTTTTGGGGGCTACTGGTTCCTCTTCCAGCAAGGAACAGGAAAGAGTCGCTGCTAGGGAATCCATAGGCTGGCTTACACTACTGGAAACTCAGCTCTCGCTCTGTCATTTGGGAAGAAATCTAAAAGCCAAGCCAAGGTACTCTCTTTTTGGGAAGCCCCATGAATTGAAAGGCACTTCAGACCACCTAGAGGGAGCCAGGCCCTTTTGACCATCCTAAATATCTTCAACAACAAACTTTCTGGGAACAGTATGTTTTCACAGTACAGCTTCCTGAATAGTGTTTGTCTAATCTGTCTGCCCAAAATCCCTCTCCAAACACTAAATTTCCTGCCCAGCACAGGCAATCAGAAAGCTAATTATCTGAGATTAGGAATGGGGGGTTATCCCATTTAATTACAGGGAATAATTAGCCCACCTGATGTCAGCAAAGCCAATGGGATTAGAAGTAAAGTTTAGGTTGGACAGAGGTCAGTATGAGTGGTGGGAATGTCCTGAGCTCTGAGGCTGGTTTCTCCTGGCCTTGGCTGATGCTGGGATTCTAGGCAAATGTGGGTAGAGTACTCTAAAGAGCATCTTTCTAAGTTATCTAGAAGAATGTGTGTCTAGGGTTGGGTGGGGGGCAGAATAGGCAAAGAGATAGACAGACAGAGTACACAGAAAGAAAAGCAAAAACAGGTGGGGGAGGGGAAGCAGAAGGTGCAGAACTGAGAATGGAAAGATCAGAAACAGAAGAGGAGAAAAAGTAAATAGGAAATAAAGAAGGTGGCCAGTAAAACTAGAGACTGGTTTGTAGACACTATCACACCCATGTGTTGCAGGCTAACATTGCTGTTACTTTCCTTTCTGGAGGGAAGTCAACAAGGGCAGCAGAAGCTGTACACTGCTTGCATCTTCCCTCCATTTTTGCCTTCTTCTATCTCTCCCTACATGCTTTCCTCTGCTGCCTAGCCCACTGACCTAGTTTTGCAACACAAGGTGCAGGCACTGAATGCTTGAGACCTGGCTGTGGCGAAAACAGGGTGATAGCCCAGTCCTCAATGATCTAGGCTGAGTGTCTTCTGTGACCCAAAGAAGAGATTTTTCTGCCCTGCAGCCCCGATGGTCTCTCTATAGGATGACTCTCTTGGCTCATAAATTCATTCATTCAGTAATTCATTCATTTTTTTCCTTTACATGTGCATCCAGAACTTTATTACTACTAAAAACTTTATTACTCAATACAGGCTGAGCCATGGTCAGCCTTGAGACTTTTGTCAGTGTGTGGCATCTGGGGCAATTGGCTCCATTTTTTGAGAATCGTCTCCTGTCTCTTGCAACCACCTGCTGATACTTAAACCATTCCAGGCCCCCATTCAGAACACCTACTAGTGAATGTTGCCTCCAAAGTACACATGCACACAAGCCCAATGCAAAGGCCATGTCTGGGCCAAAGCAACATTGTAGGCACAAATGTGAGCATTACTCCTTGCATATATTTAACCTCACTTTTCCAAAGAAATTCAGGTGACTTATAAAAAAAGACGGGGCAACATAACAGTAACTGACTTAGAACTAGAGTATCCATGCCCCTTCCTCCACAAAGGCATGGAGGAAATAAACTATTAAACTTAATGGAGGCTCAAGAAAAGATTAGATTTGATCTGAGGTTCCCAAGCATCCCAAAACTCTTCCTTCTGGTAGGACTCACTCACATTTTTTAAGGAAAGACTTTACATTCTATGAATAATTTATGATCATGGGAGGTCTTGTACAGATTCTAGGACAAGAGTTTAGCATCAAAATCAGAAACTTCTTGTAAATGTCAATGCTAATATTAACCCCTCATCAAGTGCCGAAGATATGAAATCAATGCAATAACCAGCACTCGGGGAGGCACTCTCACGGAGTAACAAACAATAGAAGCATATGAGACCATAAAGGAAAGGGAGCTTGCTGGCTAAGATCTTGTAGACCAAGTTTGCGGCTTTCCAGAGTTCTAAGTTGATCAAGGATGGAATGAAATTGTTAAAGTACCCTGTTGAGCATGTGTGCTGCTAAAAGTTGAATAAAATGAACACTTTAGATCCAGCTTCTACTTTTGGAAATTTATAATTTATGTTGGCACTTAGATCAAGACTCAGATGGCAACAGATGAGTGTTAAAATAAAGGACAATGAAATGTTAATATCACACAAAAGGCAAAGCTGGGCTTTTTTTTTTTTTTTTTTTTTTGTAGAGACTAATAAACTGCTCCAAGTTCAGGTTCTTGCTTAGACTGGCTGCTTGTCTGACTTGTGGCTATTTGCCTCACAAGTCTGCGTCCCGGGTTTTAATGTGACATGGGTTTGATGGTAAAGTGAGGTTAATATAAGGTGGCTGTTGCCCATAGCAGCTTTAGCATTAACAGAAAAGTCATAAGAAAACCAGGGAGGAACAGAGTTCTCTGGGAAACTGTGTATTCTCACCGCCTTTTCTGAGCTTTCTCCTTCCTCATGGCTAAAACTTTTCTATTTTCTGGAGGTGTTTTATCAGAGATGGTTTTTCAGGAGCCAAAATTTCACCTCTTCCCTGACCTTGAATCAGGTTTATAATACAACTTGATAGGTATGTGTGACTTCTTTTTATTCCATCTGTTTTCCTTTCTCTTAGAAAAGGCCCAGGCCCTAGGTGGTGCTGAACAATCACTGCTTGTGTCTCTCCTGCTGGACAACTTCAGAGGCTTCCCAGCCCTCAGCCTTCAGCCCTTTCCCTACTTGCCCCTAGGGAGGTGCTGGGATCAGACAAAATAAGCAATGCTCATTCCTACCTCTCCTGGAGGAATCTCTGTCTGCAGTGGTCGTAGTTCAGTGCCCTAAAGCTTCCAAGTGATAGCCAAAGGGGCTGAGATGAAAATCCGTGTGGCCCCCACTTTTCTAACCTAACATGCCCTGAATCAGAGTAGCCAGGTATAGCAGAGCCAGGAGTTAGCACACACAGGCTGATCCATTGAGCACACGTCTGCCTCCCTCCCATGCTTCTTTGCAGCTTCTCTGGTACTCCCCAGATCACTGCCAAACTGTCAAAAGCACCAAGAAGCAAAGTGCTGTTCAGTTAATGATCACAGCCCCAGGAGAGGTACAGAGCTCTTTTAAGAGAAGCAAGTGTAGGGGGAGTGGGGGCGTGGGAGGGGCAGGGGGATGCTTTAGTGCTTGGCACAAAAGCCTGCTCTTTCTAAGTCACAGATTAGAAGTGGGTAGGTCTGCTCCAGCTGCTTTCCTTGTGGGTTAAGGACTAAAGCCACCCCCTCACTTTACTCCTTTTCAGGAAGTGGAAAAAAAAAAAAGGTCAGAGTTAGAATGTTGCTATCCTCTGATGGATCCAGTGGCCTCAATGTTCTGGTCCCCAGCACAGACCCTGTGGAGACCCTAACAGACTATTCCTCGTCCAGAGAGGGACCACCTTCCCAGATAGGCTGGTAGTTCCAATAGCAAGTGGCCTGCTTGCTGCCCCCCTTCTCTCCCTGCTCCCAGCCTGCTCCTTTGGAAAGGAGAGTGGAATGACCGACTGCCTTCTGAAAATTACCTCCCTGCTTGGTCTTACTCAGCTTGGTCCCATCCGCACCTATAGGTGGAGGAAAGACCCCTCTCCTTCATCCCTTCTCAACGTCTCTGGTTCCTCTACATTCTTCCTCTCATCTGTTCTGAAGCATTGCCATGCAGGTGTCATGGCTCTTGTCAACTTTGTAGCTGTGGAAATTAAGAATCACTAACCCCCAAGCTAAGGCTGAATACCCTGGTGTGATCCCTACCCCGGAGAGTTAGATCATCATCTGTGAGGGGACAATAGCATGTATGGGAAGGGAAGTTGACATATGGGACTTGGGGGATCTTGAAATAAAACCATAAGCTCTGGGAAGTGACTTCTGAGGGAAGCCCGGTGTAGTGCAGCTTCTAGACTTTGTGAGTAACATCTGGGGCAATCAAAGCCTTTTCTTTGGCATCGAAAAGATTGGGACAGTCTGAGGAGTAGAGGAGGCCTTCCTTCTGCTTGATTAACCAGTATCTCATGGGGCATCTGTTAATGTTCAGGTAAAGGCAATGAAGAATTTATTTCTCATGAGGACAAGGCCTCAGTTCTCTCCCATCGACCAGTGAGAACCTGGCACTTGCTGTATTACATTCTACCACCAGCAGAGCCTGCGTTGCTGGCACTGTGCCCAGCAGCTGTGCAGTATCAGTATGAGGAGAGATAGGTGTTGAGAAGGTGTCCGGCAGTGAGGTGACTAGAAGAGATCTCAACAGTGAAGCCAGGGAGCAAGTTAGCATCTGACCATCACAGAGACGGGTGCGATGGATGAGACAGTCCTTGCTCACGACCCTTTTCCCAACCACACTGATCAATGGGAAAAGCCTAGCAATGAATTAATTAGGGGCCTGTTGTCAGAGGGAGGTGGCTCTTTATTAAAAGCCCTCTTCTGGAAGAAGAAATGGGGAGTACTGTGAAGACAACAGCTACTCAAACGATCTTTTAACAGCGCTGAACTCTGTCTGCTATGCCCTCAGGCTCTACCAGAATGTCAGATAGATCAGAATACATGAGTGTCTCTGGGATGGGGGCTGGGGATATGGGAAGATGAGGGCTTTCTTCTTCCTTCTGTCATCCTTGTTCAACCCCAGCTCTGACCTATCTTCCTGACTTCAACACTTCCTTTCTACCAGCCTTGAAGCACTGAAGCTCTTTCCATAGCAATATCTGGACTAAAATAATACTTCCTTCTGAGATCTTCTCCCACTCCACTGGGACCAGTGATCATCTCTATGAATGTTTCCATTGCCAGGGTCTGAAGATCTATGGCAGAAAGAATGAGGTGGAAGTCTTTTTCCCTGTTTTGTTTTTAGAGACCGGCAGAGACCTAGGATAATGAAAGCACAACAGTTCAGTCCCCATGCCCAAGGCTCTGTGACTTTGGGGGATGTCACCTCACCCCTTCATGCCTTGCCTTTCCCATTTATAATGTGAGGATAATGGAGAAACTGACTACAGAAGGTCGTAAGCACTGTAAAGATGTGCATAAGACATTTCACCTGATAAGAACAATGGGAACTAAGTGCAAACTGTACTAACTTGGGTCCACCCTGCTAGCCTCAGCAGATAGACCCAAGCCTTTAGCTAGCAAGGAGTATAGGAACTGGCAGGGTTTACAACAGTACCAAGCCTGGAAAGGCATGGAGGTGTATACAGCCTAGTCTCTTCTCTGGGTCCTTAATCTGCAGACAACTACCTGTACTTACACATGTAACTTTACTAGGAGACACTCCAGCACTGTGGGGCTGAAAGGTCAGTACAAGAGGTGGTGGCTTAGGATTCTGACATTAGAACAAATTGTAAAATAAAAATACAAAGACAAAAAAGCTGGGGATGTATTTGGAAAGGGGCTGGAGGCCGTGTTAGCTAGACTCCAGTGACAAACTAGAGAGACTTTTCTATCAGTGGGACAATTAAGGATGTCATGTGTGGGTGGTTGTGGTGTGGGGATGTGGGGGGTGTATGTCTGTGAGTGTATGTGGGGGGAATGGGGATGTGGGATATATGTGTATGCTGTGTAGGGAGGTGTAGAGTAGGGGATGTGTGTGGGGTGTGTGGGGTGTGTGGGGGGGTGTGTAGTATGAGAATGTGGGGGTGTATGTGTATGCTATGTAGGGAGGTAGAGTGGGGTGTAGGGTTTGTGTGGTATGTGTGGTGTGAGTGTGTGTGGGGGGTGTATGGTGTATGTGCTATGTGTAAGGGGAGTTGTGAGTGTGTGTAGAGGTGTGAGCATGTGTGTGGTGTGTGTTGGGTACGTGTGTGTGTGATATGTGTTGTGTGTGTTGTATGTAGGGGGAGGTGTGAGTGTGTGTGGTATATGTATATGGTGTGTGTGTGTGTGTGTGTGTGTGTGTGATGTGGGGGAGGTATGAGTGTGTGTGGACTGTGGTGGTTGGGTATGAAAGGGTGTGGGTGTGTGGTGTTTGTTGTATGTGTATGAGGAGGTGTGAGTGTGTTTGGGATGTGTGTGTTGTGTGGGGGGGAGGTGTGATTATGTGTGGAGTGTGGTGGGGTGTATGTTGTGGGAGGTAGGAGTGTGTGGTATATGTATGTGTGATATGTGTGTGGTGTGTGTGTGTGTGGGAGGTATGAGTGTGTGTGGAGTGTGGGGGTTGTTTATGGATGTGTGTGTGTGTGTGTGTGTGTGCTGTTTGTGTGTGAGGAAATATGAATGTGTTGGGGCTCTGTGTGTGTTGTATGGGGGGAGGTGTGAATGTGTGTGTGGGGTGTGTGTATATTGTATGTGAGGGGAGGTGTGAGTGTATGTAAGGTATGTGTATGTGGGTTGTGTGTGGAGGTGTGGGGGTGGGAGTGATTTCTTTCAATATCCCCGAAGTGATGTACACTCATCATTTTTTTAAAATTATGAGACTGAGATAAGCAAGAGAAAGAAAATTACAAGCATCTGAAATTTAAGGATTTTTGCATACAGAAAAGGCAGGATCAAATACGTGTTTTAAGAAGATTAATCTGGAAGTGTTGGGTAGAATAGATTAGAGAATGAATATGCTGGAGGCAAGGAGACTTCTCAGGTTATTGCAGCTGCAGAGATAAGAGGCAATAAAAGCCCAGACCCAGTAGTTAGCAAAGAGACATACAGCATGTGAATATAATCTCCATTTCTCTTGGTCACTGCACTTTTCTGTACCATGGTATATGCACTCCATGTATATTGTTTTAAGACTTCTCCTTTTAAACTATCAGGTAGTCATCCTGCACCCAGACACAGGGGCTAGGTGACATCACGGTGCTAAACCCCGAACTTCTGTGCTGAAGCTCAAAAGCCACCCTCAGTAGTAAAGAGAGGACATTACTATTCCAGATTGTGCAAGGCAGGGCAGTTACAAACTATTGAAAAGAATGTGTTAATTTGAGATCTCAATAACTCTTTTTAAGTTCCCTATCTTTTGCTCTTTTCCCAAACTTCAGATAGCCTTCTTCCCACCATGAAGGAGACGGCTACGTGCCCCTTCCCTGAGACAGCTCTTCAGAGGTCCTTAGCCATGTAGTTTCTTCCTAGTCCAAGTAAAGGCAGCCCCTTTTGTTTGTCTCGAAGGAAACCAAGGACCCACAGAGAAACAGAGTGGAGGAGAGTTTTGGAACCAGCCCCAACTAGCTTCAGGTTCCACAATACCACCCTGCAGCTGCCATCAGCCCTATACACTTAACATTTCTTCCTTGTAAAATGGGAGGAGGCTACATGATGAAGTTTGGGAGATTATTCATGTCCACACACCCAATCTTTTACACTTGGATGAGATAGAATGGATAGAAATAAATGGTTTTAAATTAATAAGGAGAGAGAGCTATTCCAAAGCATGCATATATGTGGAAGTTGCCCTACCTCCTTTTGGGAAAGGAAACCAGTCTCTCTCAATATGCCTACTCCCAACCCTGCTATCCACCCATCTGAACACCTGCTGAGGAAATGGCCCCAGAGTCACTCCTTAGCCAAACTGCCTGGGCATCCCCAGGAAAAGAATCCGTGTATGTATGGCACTGTAAACAGAGATTCTTGGCTGAGCTTTGGGTAAACAAAGACTCTTTGGTCTTGGCAGAGTTCCTCATTACTCTTTATTAATTCCTTCTCCCTCCCTCCGCATCCCTCCCAACTCTGTGCACTGTGTGAATTATAGCTTTGCCTCTGCATAATGTGATTTCATCTGTGGCTGCTTAATGCCTCAGCTAACTCTTGCTGTGTTTATCTTAATGTTTCCCAGAACACTATAGTGCTTCCTCTGCCTGACAGCTTCTCTTGTTTTTGGATCCTTAGACCTGCCCAATCTTAGAGATATAGCCTGGTGTATAAGGTACAGGGCTGAGCTCTTAGAGCAGCCTCTGGCTGGACTTTGCCGTGGCCCTTTCTGATCATTGTATTTCAAACCCATCCTAACAGGGTAGAGCCAAAGATACAGATTCTTTCTGCTTCCAGGTCTTAATGTCACTCTCCCACAAGCAGTCAGGCGGAAGGCCCCAGGATGGGAAACCTCAATGCTTCTAGGAGGTGGGTTTTGAGCTTAACCTTAGGATGACGAGAGCAGAGCCCACATTTCATTCTGGGAGTGACGTGTATCAGTGAGCGCTTGGCTGTCTTCCCTTCAACGAAGAGGAGCAAAGAAGACCCAATTTAGACCAAAATCCTGGCCTCTGGTGTTCTACTCAGCCTGCAGCCACTCCCTCCAATCTTGCCTGCACCCTATCCTTACACATTACAATGTTCAGTAAATGTTTGTCCTCTACCTTATATCCCAAGCTGTTAATTCTTAGACTGTTTCAAGATGCCAGAATCTGAAGACCTCTTCTCTGCATCCTAGGAAGAAGCCCATCATAGGCTGATCCCCACCCCCAAACCCAAATCCAAATCCCTCTAGCCCTGTGATCCCTTCTGCTATGCCCTCTGTCCTCCAGTGAATATCTAGAAAAGTTTATAACATAAACAGAATTAAAAACAATTATGTCAGAAAACATCAGTCACCACTGTAAAAGTCTTTCTGATTGATTGACAACTGTAGGGACCAGAGCCAGGAGTGTGTGTGTAGGCATCATCTTAGCTCCTTAGTTGCCGCCTTTATAGACAAAAGGGATTCTTCACCCCATCTCTTCTCTTTCTCTTTTTCCTTGGCTCAGAGTAACCCACAGGTTTCTGACTCCTTTACCGATTATCAAAATATTGGGTGCCAGACTCTTAGCTCTCCTTCGGAGAGCCTCAGCCCACTGAGCTGTGACTTTGCACACTTTTACATTTTCAGAGCTCTGAGGACAGAGCTGAGACCTACAAGGTGCTTTGGGAGTTGTTGCCATCTCCCCCCACCTGTGTGTCCCTGTGTGTGTGTGAGTGTGTGTGTGTGTGTGTGTGTGTGTGTGTGTGAGAGAGAGAGAGAGAGAGAGAGAGAGAGAGAGAGAGAGACTTGACTGTATGTTTAGGAAGGAAGAAAGAAGATCTTAGAGACAAAATTTACTAAAGATTTCAAGCTATAAATAATTCGGGTCATGAAGTCCTACAAAAATAAACTTCAGCTTGAATTCTCTCTCGCAGCAGTAAATGCACAGCTGCAGATGTGCACTCATTAACTCATCAGAGTTCAGTGAGAGCAGTACCAGACACTCCACCTGCCTCTACAAAGATCAGAATGTGCATATGTGGCACACATATGCACACAAGCACTACCTGTTAGATACACAGAACACACATGATATACCTAACATGTACATATACCACACATTACACATAGACATAACACATGGATACATACACAACACAAGGCACACAGAGAGGCACACACATCACATACAAAACATGCATATGACATATGACACAATTCATACACACATAACACACCAAACACATATGCATGACATACACACGTATGCATTTCACAAAGATACAAAGATACACACATCAAATACACATATACTATACCAGTTATACCACATACACATACAAATATATGGCATGTGTAACACACAGAGCTATATATATATGCACCATGCTACATATCAAACATCAAATATGCCATATATGTACATAGTCACAAATAGTTTCAGATGACACACATGTACGCACACACACCACCACCACCACTATACCACATGCATGTACCATTTACCATACAAACCCAGAGTTCCCAGTAAATAACCCTAGGACAGAAGATGCTGTGAGTCTACTCAAGTTACAAGCCTCAGTTACTTTGCATCTAAACTCTTATTTTTTCTTTAGTGCTGAGGTCCACGAAACAGATTTTTAAGAGATCTGGGTTCAACCCCAATAAGGTGCCTTTGGGTTTGTAGCACATTTCACATTTTCCACAGATGCAATTCCCACCCTAGATCTTTGCTTAGGCCTCATCTCCTCCAGGAAGCCTCTCCACCGGGCCTCCCTCAAGTCGGATGAGCCATCTCCATTCTGAATGCTGCTGACTTTGTGGAAATCATCTCTCTTGAGGCTAATGAGTTTGTGAAGATAACTGGTGCTGTTCCTGCTTCCATCCTGAGCTCTCTGAAGGAGTGCAGTATCATTTATCAGTGTCCTCTGTTTCCCAGTGCAGCCTGGCTCATGGTAGGCATGTAATAAATAAATAGAGGACAGTACTGAAAATCTTTGCTAATAACTCTTTTCATTTCAACAATATCCTTTTGTGCTGAGAGAGAAGAATAGCTACCCTCATCTGGCAGCTACAAAAACTATTACATGCACAAATAAAATGACTTGTTGGAAGCCACACTCCAGTTAATGTGAAAGTTGGGATTAGACTCTATCATCACCAGAGTCTCAGACCCCAGCAGTGCCTGTAAAACCCAAATTTCTCCATAGATGGCTACAAGATCCCTAGCCCTCCTTCTGACTAGTAGTTTTTGAAAGCCATTGTGACCATTGCTTCTGCTCCTCATATACTGCCAATCCTACAGACAGATTTTATAATAGAGTTAACTAGAAAAGAAACTAATACATAGGCATTTGTTTACAGGACCACAGGTAAGCCAGTCACCTGTGTGTGCTGAGCTGGTTGGGACTGGGATGTCCAGAGAAGAATTGTCCTTCATTTCCGTCCAGACACAGCTGTGATTTAGACAAAAGAAACAATAATGCTAATATCTTTTTCTCCCCTGCCTCTTGCCCTCCAAGAATGAACACTGAATCTCCCCTGGGGCTGTATCTATCTCATTCCTGCCCCAGAACCAGCTCTGTTAAACTAAATATTAGTCCCCAAGTATGTTCTGAATTATTCTGCCCCTTAGACAACAGATAACAGTCTTGCCGTGAGTGAGAGAAGACCTGGGACACTTGGACCCCAGGCCTTCCCTCTAACTCTGCTCAGCTACACTTGTCTTTTTGACCCTTTCATGTGAAAATCACCCCCTGGCCTATGATTGTATTCCAGCTCTGTGAATCCAAATACCTGTATGATCATATGGTCACACAATTCTCCTAGCCTCAGATTTATCATCTATAAAATAGGAATTATACTAGGATTAGCAACAGAGGAACCTGAAAGGATAAATTAGTTCATTTTGTTATGTTTTGAGCAGTAACCAGCATATTTTAAGAGCTACACATATGGTAGCTATTAACATATCAGATCAACAACACCAATCTGAAATACACCAATCATAGTGTCCCTTCAGGTAGGATTACATCTAAATGTAAAGCAAACTGGGTGTCCTACATTGAGAACCCAAAAGGAAACTCTAGTGTCTTGAGGTTGCTAGGTTTCTACAGTTAGGTATCACTACAGCAAGAGTTGTTTACTGAAGCTCCTGTGTTCCCTTGCATGAATTTAGGCATATTTTGTCTCTTACTATAGTAAACTGAGTCTTAAATTATATGCTTTCTGAGCATTGAGCAACCAACACAGTCTGATAATATCCACATGGATATTGAGATCAAGATCTCCCAGAAGAGAGGAGTTGTAGAGCCAGAAAGCCTGATTGGGAGGCTCAGTGTGCCTTTCTTTGTTACCTCCCTCCTCTGCCTCATCGCAGCTTCTTCACTGGTGGGATACCAAGAACTTATATGGTCTACCCTGATTGGAGTCTATAAGTAATCTATTTCAACTTATTTGTATCTTTCTGGTCATTCAAACCTGGCCCAGGGAATACAATATTAAAGAAATCTGCCTCTTTGTGAGACACCACAGAATAAGGCAAATTTCTTAATTTAAAATCCCACTTTTGAGACTAGGGAGATGGCTCAGCAGTTAAGCGCACTGTCTGCTCTTGTAGAGGATGGAGGGTCATTTCCCAGAACTCACATGGTAGGTTATAACTACCTATTATTCCTGCTCATCAGAATCTGACACTCCTTCTTGCCTCTTTGGGCACTCAAAGATTGGGATGCACAGACATACATGGAGGAAAAATCCATATACATAAAATATATATAAATAAATATTAAATCCCACTTTTGTCCAGGTATATACGCCAGGAGTTGCCTTCCACTATTCATCTTGTTTCTGGTAGTGATGGAGGACAACTCTGTAGGTCAGAGCTTCCCTGCTTGCTGCAAAGCAGTCTCTGTGTTAAATGTATGCATCCCTCAGCTGATGGGGAGGGCTCAGAGGCTTGAACCAACTGGAGATAGTTAAGAATATGATTATCTGGGCCAGATGCTAACTGGGCAGTTTGCTCCTTCTCATTGCTGATAGAACACTTTCACTGGGTTTCAGAGAGGTAACTCCCCCTAAAAGTATACCACACCTTAGCAAAAGTCATAAGGGAGTTACCCATGACCCAGACCCATCTGCCCACTTAATGTGCCACCTCCAAGAGAAATGCCTCTACTGATGACTTACCTACCTCCAACAACCTTACCCCTTTCCTTCCTTCTGGTCTCTGGTCCCCTGGTCCATCTCCAATTTCTCTGACATTCTTTGAGTATCTTAGGTTATGAAGTTTGTGGCAGATAACAGAAATTAGAGGGGTATTCAAGGATGTTCTGGTTTCTTGACTAATACTTCACTTTCTAGGATTTGGACTGAATGTTAGCTTAGTTCAGGTGATTGCCCAGAATCTTCTGTTATAGTTTGGTTTTCACTTTGATATTTAAGAGTTACACAAACTTGATTCTGTTGTTTCTGGTTCATTAAATGGTTGTGGTGGCAGACAGGGAATTAAAGCACCTACTATGTCTCTGTTACGGTGGAAAAGTAAGGGATGAGTCATCATGGAGCATAGCATCATGTCTGATACACCCTGCACTTTGGCAACTCCAGCTTTGCACAGTACTACCTGGTCTCTGGAACCACAGAGGGAAGGTCTGACCTGTTATACGTATTCTTCTTTCTGACTTTGTGTCCAGACATTGCTCTGAGGCCCCTAGTCAATCCCAGATAAGTGGGCAAGGTGGCTGCTCCTGCTGAGAAAGGGCAAATCAACTTCCTGAGACAGGGTATCGCAGGCCTGGCCTGGGGAAATGGACTGCTTCTGCAGCTCCTGAATGGAACTAGAGCCTTGAGGAGAAAGCTCTCTTTCAGAGAAGAATTGGTATGACAGTAGGGAAAATTCCTATTGGATATGGCACTGTGCTGACTCAGACAAGAGCCAAAGTCAGAGTACTCTATGTCATGGAGACAAGATTGAACTAGGTCAACAGAAAGTCAGCATGTCTTTTCCCTGGCCCAACAACTTCTTTGACTAAAAGCTGCTATATTTTTTGTGAAGGTTTTTAGAAATATAAGCCTGTTGATCCAAAGAGGGGAAACAAACCTATTTCAATGGCATAGGAGTTCCTTGTAATTATTGAGGGTTTTTATCAGGTAGACAATAGTGATTACTTTGTCCTTTTACTTAAATCTCTGGGGTAGAAAGTGGATGCTTCAGCCCTGTAACATCATGATTGATTCAGTTCTTTCCTCAATCCTATAAAAATAGGATTTTTTTATAAAAATTTATTTTTTATAAAAAATAAATGCCCATCCCACCTCAAACATTCCCTGTGTCTGTAACAGTCTGTGTCCCAGCCATAGACAGGTCCTCAGAGAGTTACATGGAAAATAGAAAACACATATCCACCTTCACAGTGTTAATGACTCTACACTTATTGGAAGCAATTAGAGAACAATTCACATAGTAAGTCAATACATGTTAACTAATACATGTACAATGAGCAAATCAATTGATTATAATCCTAGGATACATGTCTAATAGAAATAAATGGCACCAGCATAGGTAATTAATTATGAGGGGTCAGGGGCTTCCTAGAGCAAGCAAAACATGAGTCACAAGATACATAGGTAGGATGTAATAGAGAAGCTGGAGTAGGAGATGGGATTATGGGTGAAGGCTGGTCTGGGATGGAACGGCTCATGAAGCCCATTCATACCAAGGGCTCCTTGCCAACAGCTCCCTACATGAAATTCTTTCCTTGAGGACATGTAGGACTCAACCATATTAGTCCTTCTCTATCCCCTGTGCCAACAGCCCCAGCATCACTGGGAATCTTAGACATGGGAATCTCCCACCAAAACAGAGGCTATGGTCTGGCTCAGCCACAAACCTCCCATCCCCTCAAAGCAGTTCTGAGTGTGGCAGGATTAAGAGCATTATGTTATCTTGCTGCTTCTCAAATTTGGCTGTGCCTTTGGTTAGGGAGTTTTTAAACCAGGTGACAATGCCTAGGCCACACCTTTAAAGATCCTGATACATGAGCCCAGCTCTGACTTTCACATTCCTTTTTTAAACTCTCAAGATAAGCATGAATATGTACCCTGGGTAGAGGAGTCTTAGGAAAATGACATTCAGGTCCTTTTTGTTTACTGACCTTGGATGGGGCAAAGAAAGAGGAGCATACTTCATCTTCCTAGGTAACTTGAAAATAGTGCCAGATGGCATTTAGGGGCAGAAAGATTTCTGAGACCTGAAATCTTCAGTTTTCCAATGATGACAAGACTTTTAATAATCTGCATAATTGTTCACTCATTTCAGCCTAACACAGGGTACTGTGTATAGAAAACTGACTCTCTAATCTAGAGTAAGTATGCATATATACACTCATTTGCATAGATACGTCACACATTCTATAAATGTATGTAAATGCACACAAAAACAACTGCATAAGGACAGACAGAATTGTTCATGTGCATTCAACCACAACTAAAACACTATTAGGAATCCCAGACCAAACGTGGACATCATGATGCATGGTGCATGTCTATAATCCCAGAATTGGAAAAGTTGAAGGTAGAGAATCATGGGTTAGAGGACAGACTTGGTTACATAGTGAAGCTCTGGCTCCAAATAAGTGAGAAAGAAAAAGAAGAAAAAGGAGATGGGGAAAGGGAGAGAGAAAAGGAGAGGGAGAAACAGAGTATAAGGAAAGAAAGAGAAAACAGATCTTAGACCCTGCATGGGTATGAATGGGTTGGAGAGTTTAATATACATAGTACTTCTTTCCAGAGCAATGACCTAATGGAGTAGTGACTGTCTTTTATAAACCACACCTCTAAGTAGAAGCAGGGAGTCCGTGGGAAGGCTGGGTATAAGTACTAAGGGCAATTTGGTTTCTTTGCAGATTCGAGCTGATGGTCCCCCCCATGGTGGGGTCCAATATGAGATGGTCTCTGTGTTCAAAGATGGGAGCCCCATCCTCCGGGACATGGCCTTCTCCATCAATCAGCTGTACCTATATGTCATGTCTGAGAGACAGGTAAGTGCTGGCTTACGTCTCTTCTTTCTTAACTCTAGGAAACCTCTGATAACCTGTCACCTTTGGTTCGAAGTTGATCTACCCTAAAACAGAGACTGAGTTCGCTGTGCTGGGGTTCTGAGGAAGGCAGAGCCCTGTGGCATTTGCAGAGGGAAGCTGCAGGGCCAGCCTCTTCCCGGAGGCTTCTCTCTAGGCCACAGCCCCTGTCTGGATGAGTGATGAAAAGCCCTGCAAGAAAGAGCTAGATTGAGCCCCGCAGTATGGTGTGATTAGGAGGTAGATTTACTGCTCCTGGACCCACAGAGTTGGCTGTTCACGAGAGCCAAAGAGGTGTAAATAATCTAGGCTTCCAGGCTGGGCTGGCTCCTAGGAGACAGGACTGAGATGGGGCCCTGGAAGGAGATCAGATCTTGTCCTGAGTCTAAGATTGGATGCAGGATGGAGCTGGGCAGTTCTGGAAAGCTGAAACTACTTGCAAAAGTTGGAAATCCCACAGGAGAAGCCTCAGTCTTCTGCTGAAGCAGCAGTTGAGCAAGCCTCATCTTCCTAGACCCAGGGAAGAGTTATTCTTCAGCTCATATTTTATCTACATGTGTGTGAACAAAGGGAATGATGGGGAGAGAAGTAAACAGGGTCGATGGAGTTAACTAGACCCTTAGAGGAAGGAAACCAAGCAAGCTTCTTAGCCATGGCTAGCTATTGTATCCTTTTGATCAGGAGGTAACCATACATCTGCAGCAGCCATGGTATTATCCTTTCCCTGAGGAGGACAAAAAGAAAGACAAAGATTCTGAGGCTGTCTCAGGGCTGATGATGCTGACTGAGACTGGGAAGGAAGGCAGCTGAGCTGGAAGACCTACCTGTTTGTTAGGCATCTCCCAGTATCTGTGTCTTTCATCTTTCCATAAATGTTCCTCAAAGACTCTGTGTCCTTGGTCAGCTTCACCCTTCCCAGATTTCTGTGTGCTCTCTTTTCTAAGGTAAGGAATCTGAATCAGCGGATGACAGATAACAGATGAACAGGAATGAGGAAAGGGGGATGGGTGCATGGTGGCATTAAAGAAAGCAGTGATGCAGCTCTAACTTGAAAATTACTTCTTGAGAATAGATGACACAAATCATATGCTAATTGCATGCAAATTACATCGAGATCCTCTTGAGCCCACCTGTCTTTTCTGTCTTTATTCATGTGGCCCCTGCAGTTGAGGCATAAACAGATCCAGTGGAGAACTTAGTGGATCTGAGGGAAGCTTTGCCAACCCAGAGTGGGTAAGGCAATCCTAGAAACGAGCATTGGCCCACTAGCCCAATAAGATAGCCAGTGGGTCTTGGAAAAATATTACTAGACACATAATTACTGAGGACAAAGTACAGGGAAAATATCAGAACATATGAGACTTGGTTGCTACCCTTAATTTGATTACAGTCTAATGAGGGAAACATCCCCAGAGATCTGTACCATTGGATGGACTCTATGGGTGCTTTGTATTTTCCTCCTATCTGTTTTTGTTTTCAAGGCAGAAGCTTATTTGTATTTGTTGAGGTTGCATTTGTATATGAGTATGTTATGTGTGTGGAGGCTAAAGACCAACCTCAGATGTCAATCCGAAGGAGCCATCCACTTTGTTTCTTAAGACAGTGTCTCTCACTATCCTAGAACTTAACAAACACACTAGGCTGGCTGGAAAGTAAGCCCTAGGGTTTAGCTGATCTCTTATCCCCACTACTAGGAGTGTGTGTGTGTGTGTGTGTGTGTGTGTGTGTCTGTCTGTCTGTCTGTCTGTCTGTCTGTCTGCCTTTTGTTCATTTGGATTCTGGAGATCTAGCTTAGGTCCTCATATCTACACCTCTTTGACTCCCATGAACAGCCAATTCTGTGGGTGCAGGAGTAGTAAGTCAACCTCCAAGTCACACCATACTGTGGGGCTCAGTCTCATGTTTACGTGGCAAGCACTTACTGAGTAAGCCATTCTCCCAACCCCCAAAGAGTCATTTTTAAATAAAAAAGGTAGATGCTTACACCACAAATCCAATCACTACATTTTAAGAGTAGTTATAAGTCACCAAATTCTCCTGCACAAAATTTAACACCTTGTTGACGTTGGCCAACACCCAGATACTTCTAGAGAACCACCCACAGGCAGGAGGATGAGAGGGACAGAGAAGTGACAACCATGGAGCCAGGTGGAAAGGCAGCCACACAGGATGAACAGTCTATGTTTTGGTTATATTTTCAGATATTCTGTATGCCAATAAGATCACTGCAGGCAGGAACTTTCTCTTGGGTTCTCTGAGCTTATTAAGGTATTAAAAAAAAAAAAAAAACACAAACAAAAAAAAAAAAAAAACAAGGTACATAACAGTGACCAATGAGAACTAAAGAAGACTGGAAAGGTGGCAAGGCAAAAAGTAGCACATCCTTTTCTCAGACAAGATGCTTTTTGAAAATGCATTCAAAATGTAGGCAGAAGAGGATGTAGTTCATTGTCAGAGAGCTTGCCTGGCATGTTCAAGCCCTAGGTCCCATTCCTAGCACTACATGAGTAGCTGAGAAGAAAGGCTGGGTCAGAAATGAGGCTGTTGAGTAGGCTTCAGGGTAAACAAGGAGCGTTTGGTCCATATCTGAAAGCATCAGCCCTAGCCACATAAAGTGCCCAAGTATCTTGTTTATAAATATCCCTCCCTCCCTCCTGTCTTTTGTGTTTGATCCCCTGCTCTTGTTATAGTCAGAACCAGATATATTGAGCAGCAGCCAGCACTGAGAAGCTGAAATTGAAATCCTTTGGGTTTAATGTTACGGGACTGTCTCTGGTCACGTGAGATATTAGTAGGAGTTCCCCATACCAAATGGAGTGAGGCAATCAGAAGCTTGAGTCTAAGGGAGATTTGTGGTGGAGCTCTGAAACCTGTCACCTAAGAAGCTGTAAATCATGTAGAAGAGGTAGCCAGGTGACTTCAGCTGGGGTAATCTAGGGCTGAGGGCCAAAAGCAACTCATGAGGCCCATCTGTCTGGGGCCATGGAGCAGAGTATTGACACTTAGCATGGTCTCATAAAGGACACATTTTACTGTGTGCCAGGAGTACGGTCAATAAGAGCAAAATCAGGCAGCCTGTTTTTTCTCCCAATGTTTGCCATTATTGTTCCCATGATCCCATAGCCTTAGCTTACTCCTTTATTAATTAAATGATATGAATCAGATAATGAGATATTTCTGATACTCTATGTCCTAAGTCCCATCTCATAATTTTATAGCTGAGTTGACTTGGACAAGCCACTTAATCTCTATGTATCTTACTCAAGGAAAGTTTGAGATCAGTTGAGATAACAAATGAAGAATTTCTTCTTGTTTAGCATCAATGGCCACATACTTACCATGAGGACTCTGTACAGCCTTTTCCAGCCCTCACTCACAATATTCCCCTTACTGGATATGTAGAGGTATGTGATTAGGATAAAGATAGTGGTGTGTGAGCCAATAGTGGAACTTCTAGTCCTGACTGTAGCAACAGCTTCCTAGGGGCTTGGTTCCTTAAATCCTCAAGGACTTGGAAAGGCAAGCTTCCAAGACAGAGACGGTAGTCTAATTCCAGCATCTCCCACATCTTAACAAGACTTAGCAAAGTCCTAGGATGGGACTCTTAAAAAATAATATTGGTAATAAATGTATTTTTATTATTGCTATACCAATAGTATGAAATCATTTTTGTTGATACTTTAATCTGCACTTTCCTATATTTTTCAGTATTATTCTTTGCCTATATATCTTGCATATTTCTTGTACTGTCAAGTCCTTAAGAATAATCCTGGGATTCTGGTAATTTTTCTTTGGTGTTTTCTACACTTGATCTTTGCCAAAAAGCCAAGAATTGATCTTTGGTGTTTTCTGTTTGGTTTTTAAAGTGTCTATATCATGAATGAAAAAAAATGATATTTTTGTCAATTATTTGGTGAATTTTGATCAGTTATTTCTCCTTTCACTTAACCCTGTATGGTTTCTCCAGTTATTTATTTTAATACAATAATTCTCAATTTATTGGTTGTGACACTTTTGAGGTTCAAACAATCCTTCCTCAGGGAATCACATAAGACCATTAAAAAACACAGATATTTACATTCCTAACAATAGAAAAATTATAGTTATAAAGTAACAATGAAAATGATTTTATGGTTGGGGGTCACCACAAATCAAAGGACTATATTAAAGGGTGGCAGTGTTAGGAGGGTTGAGAACCACTGTTCTGATAGATGTAATGACCATAATTAGGTTATTTGTCATCAAGTGTTTCTTCTGCTACTGAAAGTATTTATTGAAACATACACCAATAATTTTCTAAATTATTTTTCTGCATAACTTCATTATAATTTGAATTTTACTTTTTCAGTTTTTGGAACACATTTGACACATAAATCAGTTTTCATGTTCTTCTACAAATACTGTACTCAATAGCAGCATAGGTAGGCTTGACATTAGAATGTAAGATCTTTCTAAAGGAAAGATAGATGCACCCAGGTGCTCCTATAATTAGCTTCTGAGTCGTGGTCACTGTACGCACAGAAGGAATTTGTCAATCGTTGAGTATGTTCATGAACCAAGGCAGTATATCTTTTTTCTGTTGCTGTAGCAAACAATCTGAGACTAGGTAACTTATAACTTGAAGAGGTTGGTGGACCAATGTCAAAACAGTATGGTCCAATCCCTAGCGGGGCTTACCTGTGTCACAACATCATAGGTATTGTCAATGACATGAATATGCTTCAGGAGGAGAGATCACATGATAAGACCAGAAGTCACAGAGGTGTGGGGAGGAGCTAGGCTTGCTCTTTCTTAACAACCCGTTTGTAAGAACTAACCAATATCCTCCCAAGGACAGCACCTTCAGTAATCTAATTACATACCAGTATGTCAAAGGCTCTATAGTATTTTCTAACTTGTGAGGCTTGTGAGGCATACTCAAGCCATGTCCAAACTTCATAGGACACGATGGGAAGGATCCTTTCTGTAATTTCACTTTATAACACACTATAGGCAGTATTATTTTTATGTCTTCCCTCTACGCTTCTGTTCTCCCACCCTTTCCCAGAGATAAGGTACCTCTTATATCTTTGGGACCATGTGAGAGTAGAATAAGATTTTCAATTCTGCCCAGAGAGATTTATCTTTTATCTTTACACAAAGCTAGAACCATCCACTCTAGCACTCAAATCTCTCTCTCTCTCTCTCTCTCTCTCTCTCTCTCTCTCTCTCTCTCTCTCTCTCTCTCTCTGTCAATTAACTAAATGTAATTAAGAAATAGTACTAGTAAGAAGTGTTGGGTCATTAGTGCCACTGCCTAACAAGTCAATGTTAATGTACTCTTAATGGATCTGTGGCTTGGCCAGTCCCAGGGGGAAAAACTTGGAAAGAGAATTCCAGGCCTGCTGTTAATTGCCCAGGTTCTCCATCAAGAGAAGGCTGGCTCTTCCCTCGAAAGCTACCCCAACTTCAGTAAGTAATTCAGCAGTAAGTCAGCAGATGTCATGAGCATGAATACAACTTGCTCCCAGACTTCAGTGTCTAATGGAAGTCAGTCCGTGAGTGCTGGGAAAGTTAGGCCGGGAGCCAAGTAAAACAGCAAGGAGGAAGATGAAAAGAAGAGACATAGCCTTGATTCCAGCCCAGCTTGTCAGGCTGGCCACTCCCAGAAAGGGAATACCACTCTGTCCTCAGGGTAGATGGGAAGAGAGTGTAGGAATGGAAGCAATTATTTTATTTTATACTTTAATTAGATTGAATTAGCAGAGGGAATAGAGGCATAAAATGATCCAGCGAAGGGTGAAATGGAAAGGGGAGTCACTGTGCAGAATGGCTCCATGCAGGCTGGAGAGAGCCTTGGGAAGAACAGAGGACTGGAGAGGGTGGGGGCCTGGGATTCTACTCTCCATTTGAAGATCGGGAGAGGATGAATCAACTGGGGTTTAAGATCTGGTATGTGTGATTGACCCCACCATTGCGTAGCCGCTTATTATGTAACCTCATGTAATTTTCTTCTAAGCCTCAGTTGCTTCACCTGTGCAATATATCTAATAAAGCTGGGTTCTCAGGATAAGAGAACAGACATAAAGTGCCTAGTGTGTGTCTAGCACACAGTCTGGGCTTCATTATCAATGGTGTTGTTAATAAAACTTACTGGTACATCAGAGAAAACCAGAAGCGTCTGTTACAACTTGTGCCCAAGGAATTCCCAGCTCCCAAGAATGGCTTGCAACCTGTCCTCGATATTACAACCTGCTATCCCAAAGGACCAGTCAGAATACTAGGCTGGCCAAACTGAGCTGTGTGCTCATAATCTGGTATTTATTTTTTTAAAAAATCCTGCAATATGCCCAGTAGATTAAACAGTCCCACTCTCTCAGAACACAGAGAGGCAGGCAGCTCCTAGCCCTTATGTGAGGCCAATAATCCAGAATACAGGCATCTGTGGAGATGAAGGAGGATATTCTAAGTTAGGCTATCCCCATGCCTTAGGCCACATGTATGGATATCTGGTTTGGAAGGGACCCTCTAGGGGCCTCTTCAGGTATGTAACCAAACCACAAGCTCAGTAACAAAAAGCAGGAAAAACCTGCCTGTGAACACTCAGACCTAGTCCAAGTGCCCTTATGTATACATACCAGTGTTCTGTTCAGTATGGTACAAACTGCCTCAAGCTTTTGGGCATAACACAACTATTTTTCACAGCCTCAGGGAAATGACACAAACAGATAGGGTTACATGAATGATGGTGGGAGGTCTGGAGAGTTATCTCAGCAAGAAGCGTGTAGTGCTCTTGCAGAGAATCTGAGTTCCATTCCTAACACGACTGCCCGTCAGCTCACAACCACTTATAACTTCAGGTGTTCATGATCTGACACCATCTCTGGCCTCCATGGGCACTGTACTCACATGCATAGACCTCTACCACCACCACACACATACATGAAACTTAAACAAGGGGCTAAGACTCTCTGGACTTCTGACCAGACTGGCATCAATCTATGTGCTTTGGGCGTTTTTACAACCTAGCAACCCAGGCACAGTCTCTGACCTAGTCTCTAACATGTTAAGCATGTCATCTCTGGACTCTGAGAATAAGAGTCCCCCACAAATGAGACAGAAATTAGATTAACTTTGGAAACCTCCTCATGCCTTTTACCTGCCTCTTCACTCTAGTGGCCATCACCCCTATGAACTTATGTGTGTGTCCATAGACAGAATTTAAGAAACAAGGCTAGGGAACAATCAACTGCTTGGTTCCCTGTCTTCCAGGACCATAGACCACAGAACACCAGAGCTTGCCAGAGCCTCAGAAATGCCCCCATTGTAATCCAGGATGAAAAATATTCAATGGGCATTTCCAGCATTGAAGACATGGAACACTTAGATTCAGAGTCAACATAAGTGCATGAGGACACACCAGTGATTCTCCATCAGGTTGCTTATTCGCTGAAGTTGTTTAGTCCCCCAAGAAGGGCCACACAAATGTTGTTAGCCCTGAAAGGAACACTGGGAAATGGACTCTGTCAGGAGAAGGCACGGTGTAGGGACATTCCCTGACAAAGCATGAACCTGCCTGTGACAACTATCCTAGCTCTCAGATATAGCTCTCCCTCATGACACAGAGAGATATATTCCTCACTCTACATAGTTGCAGGATGCTAACACATTTAGCACTTTTTCTTAGGAAGTTTACAAGTGGCAGGACAATATGAACTTCAGCCTGAAGTTCTCAGACATATAGATTATGAAGCCCCCTCCCCCAGTAGTTCCCAATGAGCACAGAACTATCTCCCCTCTCTGTGTCTGTGTCTGTGTCTGTCTGTCTGTCTGTCTGTCTGTCTCTCTCTCTCTCTCTCTCTCTCTCTCTCTCTCTCTCACACACACACACACACACACACACACACACACACACACACACACACATTTTCCCTGTTTGGGAAGAACCTGGAGGTCAAGCCAGTCTCCTGCCTGATGAAGTTGCAATACCCAGCCAGCTTTACAAGAGAACAAATTTTGTGTTCACTAGTTTGGAGGAGTCCCTTTGAATAATTACTAAGTAGGATCTAGGACCAAAAATAGAACCATTTCTAAAAGGGCTATGTTCATGCCTGGAATAATAAGTCTACTACCTGTAGCCAAGAACCTTGTAGGGAAAACAAAAAGTGTGAAGAACTACAACTTCCAGATTCCTTGGCCCTTACATTCTGACACCTCAGACTGTTAATTTTGATTGTGGGTATTTGTTTAGTCCAGGGGAGAAGATGTCCCCAGTGTGGACAGAACATAGCTAAGTATGTTTTTACAAAGCAAATGGAGTCTGTCACAGGCATCTCCACCTCCCCACTCCCCCCTCACACACACTTTTCTGGCCTAGGAGCCTTGGCTCAGGGGAAACATGAAGGTGGAGTTGGGGGTGGGCAGAGAGTTGAGCCTCAGGGACTTGATGAATTATGGAGTTTGAGGATTAGGAAAGTGAGGATAAGAGAGTTGCTGCTGCACCCAGGGTCAGAATGTGTCACTTTCAATCCAAGCCTCTGGTGCACATGTGTTTCTGGTTAAGGACATGGAACCCCATGTGGCCCCAGGAGCCAGGAGCTGAGTCTCACTCAGATCAGTGTCTTTCCCAAAGAAAGGGCAGAATCCTGCCTCCAGGAGCACAGTGCAAGGAGCCAGCCCTGGCCTGCCCCTCCCCCCGCGCCCGCCCGACCCTCAGGTTTTAAGTTCCCTCATCGCCAGCATCAAGGAGCCCAGAGACTGACCCAGATCATTGCTGGCCATTAATATTCTCTTGGAGCATTTTTAAAAATAAATGTTTTCACCTGAGGGAAAAGAACTGCTAACCTTCGCTATTAATCAGACACTTGGATTGCTGTATTTTAGAGAGAATTAGAGAGAATTCCAGCATCTTATTTTAAAATCCTTTGGTTTGGAAAGAAGTGATTAAACGAAATGTTCAGTCTGGATAGACTAGTGCCAAAAACCCTCATTGCTCCAAATGAGCAGGGGTCTGGGGAGTCTCCTCTGAACTTCGGCAGGGCGTTTGATTTCTCTTTCTAGCAACTGCTGGTGACTGACACCCTGACTGCCCATAGTGATGCTCCAAGGATAGGGTGAGGGAAATTACTGGATCTGAATTCCAGATGCTCAGAGAGAGACTCACTTGCCCTGACTATAACTGTGTCATCAGGAGAACCAGGGCTAATGCTGGCTAATATGGCTCAGCCCAGCATTCGACTGTGGCTGCACTCAGCACAGCCAAAAGGAAGCAGTGGTTGTGTGTACAAAGTTTTAATTTAAAAAATTTAAAACAACCTAGGCCCCAGAGAGTCACTGAAGATGTTCCCAAGAGTCAAATTAAACTGGGAGAGATTTGCATATCATTTGCATATATAGCCTCTTTCATTCAGCAGACCATTAAGTGTCTACCATGTATAATGCATAGCTTTGTCCACTGGTAAGTCATTTGCATATGCAGATTTGGACAAGGCTGTCTTTCTAAGGAATGGTCCGGCAAATATCTTATAAATAGGTCTGCCCTGGAGATAGTCTCCTTATGATTTCTTCCTGCTCTTTTCACTACAACAGCACTATTAAGTGTGGGATTTGGGTAGAGATAAAAAACAGGAGTCGTGCTTGGGGAGGGCCATCAAATTTTGCCAGTAAAGAGTAGAATATAGGTCAGAGAAAGAATATGGGTAGAGTGCTCAGTGACTGAGGCAACTTGAACCCTCCAGGAAGTGCTCTCATGAATCCCTTCAGGTTTAAAGTCTCCAAAAAAGATCTCCTCTTTGCCTTGATGCAGGGATCCAGAGCTAGTCAGCCTCAGAGATTATCTAGAGAAGCCTTTTGTTTCACAGAAAAGGGGGCCTAGATCTCCAAAGTGGCTTTGAAAACAAAGAGTGAACCTTTAAAAAGGCTGACAGTCACCTACTATGAGCAGTTACCATCAAGTCCAGCTCCAGGACTAACTGAAATGAGGCCTTGGGCAAGCTGCTTCACCTCTCTGCTTCAGTAACCTCATCTGTAAATGGGCATACTTGTGGTCTGTGCTTAAGTGTTCAGTGAATTAATTCAATGAATTTATGCCTTAAAAGCACTCAGAGAAGTATCTGGCAGGGCATGCCTGCTTAATACATGTTAGCATTGTAATTATGGTTTTATGGTTGTGTCCCATGTCTATCACCAGGCCAGGTCTTACAGAGCAAGACTCAACTTATAACCACACCTATAGTATAAACTCTACTGGTTGCCTGGCCTCTCAGCTTTGCCTTATTTAAGATGTGTTGAAATCTAATATTCACTCCAATGTTTTTCTTCTTTTAGTTTACAAACATGACCTCAGCTAATGAGTATTATCTTCCCATCCTTTTCTGTAGATAAGAAAACTGAAATTAAGTCTGGCTTGCTAATTTGCCCACAGCAGCAAAGCTGGCAAACAGCAGGATTGAGCCTCTGCACCAGGCCTCCTCAGTCACAGCTCCATTTCTAGCTCTGAAAACAGTGCCCCCTGCTGTGCCTGCTCCCATCCTGCAATTTCTCTATCAAGGGCTCCAGGCTCCAGGAAACCCAGGCCCTGCTAGCCTGGCCCTCCTAGCCTGGCCCTCCCGAGGGAGGAAGTAGTGCTCTGTTTAAAAACCCAATTAAAGAATGCCAACGCTGTTTCAGAACCCACACTCATTTAAGGGACAATAGAAGAAATGTTCCTAGTCAAAAGATAGAAAAAGAAAGGAAGGAAGGAAGGACAGAAAGAAAAGAAGAAAGAAAGAAAGAGAGAAAGAGAGAAAGAAAGAAAGAAAGAAAGAAAGAAAGAAAGAAAGAAAGAAAGAAAGGAAGGAAGGAAGGAAGAAAGAAGAAAAGAAAGAGAGAAAGAGAGGGAGGGAGGGAAGGACGGTCAGACAGACAGACAGACAGACAGACAGACAGACAGACAAAGAAAATTCTGCCCAAGGGGTTGGTGCCACTGTCCTGTGTATTGTATAGTAGACCGGAATCCTGCCAAGAATGCTCTCTCCTCCTTAAGTCAAACCAAAAGACAATTACCCATTTTAGACCAATAAGGAATCTAAGGCCCCTCGAGGCTTAGTGACCTAAACAAGGTGTTTGTAGGGTTCTTAGGGGTAGAGCTATGAGTGAGGTGCAAGTTTGGGCAATGGCAAAGTCTTTGCCTCCCTGCTCTTCCCACTACCACCAATGCCATCCAGAGATCCCAGAGTGATCTCATGACACCTTGTGCATGTGTTTACCCTGTCCTCAACAGAGGAAACCCTTGCAAGGAGGGCAGGTACAGAATACACGAAGTGTTGCAGCTAAGTCTCACCCAGCCTCTCCAGTGCTACCCAAGAGTGAGTGAGGTATGCAGGATTAACTCAACTGCTGGTTCCAGCTGGAGCCCTAAGGCTCAGGAAGGCCTCAGAGATAATGGCGGGGCAGAGATGGAGTAACACCTCAGGACTCAGCCTCCTCCTCCTCACAGCCCTTTCTGACACTGACACTAGTGCTCTCAGTATTCAGTTTTGGTAACTGAATGTATTTGATTTATACCATAACATTTAGTGACACTTTGGATTTCCAATTAGGCTTCTGTCAGGCACTGACAGTCTGATTTGTTTTGTTTTGATCAACACAAAAGAGAGCAACATCAGAGGAACTGTCAAAAAAAAAGAAAAAAAAGAAAAAAAAAACCACAACCCTTTTTCTATCTGCCAATGACTGGGACAGTGATACAGTGATGAGAAGATATAGTTCAGAGGTGTTGAGAAGCACACTCATCATGAGCCAAGGGAAGAGGAGGAGAAGAGAGAAGAGGTAGTGTCTGAAGTCCTGGGCCTCCTCCAGAGTAGGTGTGCAAGCTGAACATAAGAGGATTGTGTAGACCAGAGATGGGAACAAGACAATTCACCCCACAAGCTTCTCACTCAAAATGACATAGGCTCAGAAATTCCCCCCTAGAACGTTAATGCAGGCCCTTCAGAGGTGGGAAGCTCTCACCCTCTCATCCAGAAGTGTCCAGCTGTGCAGGTTCACATAAAGATATGAGCTTGTCTTCACTGCCTGTGAGTCTGCTTACACACTCATGCCCAGCAATGATTCTCTCTAGGGCTGTCTACATGCAAATGTTTAGGGTCAAACTCAGGTCTGTTAAGGGTTTCAGGGGAAGGTAGGTAAAGGATGGCAGAAGATGATGCATCTGCCTTATGAATCATCTGGGAGACTGAGTCAAGGCTAATTGCAACCTTAGTTTCCCCTTTGTGAATGAATTCTTCCAAAGGGCACTGGGTACACTGTGCTTGGAAGCTGACCTGGGTGTGAGTACTAGTGTGAGGGCAGTACCTATCCCTCCATAGCCAAGGAGCAGTATCAATCGTGAAGCTTTTCTTTTTTTTTTTCTATGCCATTGCAGGAGAGTAGTTGGGGGTCGACACTTCTCTTTCAAGGCGTGGGTCTCACTTTTTGAGATCCAAACTTTACTGCATTTTTCTAGCAGGCCCTTTGCTCTTTCTCTAGGCCCAGTTTAGGAACCTGGTGTCTACTTGATGGTTCATGGTTCAATTCCCTGAGCATTTGCCACTATGAGTGAGGTAACCTTCCTTTTCCATACCTGTTATCCCACTTCCCACTCCTCTCTGCAAACAGGTTGGGATTTAAAATTGCCACCAGGAAGAGCACCAGCTGCCATCGGCTGGCGGCAGCTTAGGAAACAGATCAGGTTTAGCTTCCACCCTGCAGGCAATGTTTAAAGTTGAGAAGCCTAGGATAGGTAGACACAGTAGAAGGAAGAAGAAAAGGGAGCCATGGGCAGAGATGAGGCCAGTGTCTCAGCCACTCAGTTACCAAGAAGCACATCCAGCAGCCACTCGGGGCTCAAATGCTTGCAACACTAGGCTTGTCTTCATACAGTCACATACACACAAGAGGGACAAGTGAGCAGAGCTGACAGTGAAGTGTGTACAGGGCTGGAAACACAACAGCTCTGGATGCTCCCAGACTTGAATCAGAGAAGGCTTCCTGGATAGGGGGTGGGGGGGATTCTCTACTTGACCTATAAAAGGGGAGAGTTTACCCAGGGGAGTTAAGTTAAAAAAAAACTTTTCAAAGAATGCAAAATCAGAATATTTGAAATATTTGAATATTATTTCCACAGACTTGAGATTGTTTACACTGAGGAAAGGTTAGGAAGCATCAATCCCCCACACATAAGTGTGCAGCCTTCTAATGAGCACCATTCCCAAGAGAAGAGAAACCCAATCTGGAAATAACAGGCTTCAAGCTTCCCAGCCATAGCAACTTAGAATGTAGGAGAAAACAACCATGTACCGAGAACAAAGATCATCACTAGGGTTATCCCTGGTACAAGTCCCCCATTCCCTCCACCTTCAAACTCCTAGACAGGTCTTGGGTCTTAGTGACATCATCAAGAGAAAGATACCAGTGCTGGTCCACTACCTCCTAAGACATCCTTGTCCCTTACTCTATGACAAAGGTGTCATCTGGCCATGCCAGCTAATGGGACAAAGATAAAGATGTTTTCCCTTTGGCTTTTGGTCCCTTCTTTTAGTGATGTTAATAGTCAGTGAGACTTTGTCTGGCTGGGCTGCTTCTCTTTCCCTAGGAGATGACAAAGTTTCATAATTATTGGGTGCTTAATAAATATTTGGTATAGGCTAGGAGCCAAAGGGACAAAGAAAGAAAGCTGTTATGTAAGAAGGCTTCCTAGGTTGGCAAAGAGGTCCTTGTAGACAAGTCATCCCTTTATCCAGATCTGGGCTTTGCAACTCTGCTTTTCCCCAAAGCTTGGCCTGGCCTCTCTAAGCATCAGTTTTCTCTTCTGTAAAGTGGGGTCAACAATAATCGTCACTATTTTGATTGATGGAGAAATAAAATAAATGGCTGATCCATATGGAATTTTTGAGACAGCAGGAACTCAGCCTATAGAATGCATGTAGGTTAGCCATGCCTGTTTCCCTGGTTCACTTCTTAGCTTCCTCTCCTCTGCCACCGAGCTCCCAACAAGTTGCACTGTTTTTATCCTAAAGTCATCTGCCAGTTGCATCTTTTTCCAGACTGTCTTAGGCGACAAGACTGAGGAAGAAAAACAGATAACCACGGAAGCTCATTTGCCAGTTGTCAGAGCCTGCCATCAGCAAAACATTCCTGCTTCATCTCCTAGGGTGCCAAGAAAAATCAGCCTGACCTTTGAGTTACTGCTCAATATGGATTTCTTCATCTGGGTCTCTCTACGAGTGCCCAGCCCACCCTCATCTGTCCATCCCTCAGTAGCTTGGTGCTCTCTCCCTGAATCCTGTTCCTTACCAGGCTGCAGAGTGGGTGAGCTGTTCTGTGTGCTCTCAGCATCATGACCAGACACCTAAACCCAGTGAGTGTAGAACAAGTACAGGAAAGCCTGATCCTGTCCAACAGACCATTTCACCTAGCATGCAAAGTGAGGCAAAAGCTAGCAAGACATGTGCTCCAGCATTGCTCAAGCGCTGAGCAGCCTCATTCTACTTACTGCCAACCTGCACCCTGAAACTTCTCTATTAGGATTTAAGGATACCCACTCCATTCATTTGTGTTCCCTCCACATCTATTGTCACATTAGTTCTACACCTAGTTGACCTGATGTGGCCAGCTACTGTTTCTGCTTTTCTGCCTCTTTCCTTCCTGAGGCAGCCTTACTTTCTCCAAGTCACTCAGACTTAGATGTGCAGCTAGGGAGCAGCCAGGAGAAGATGGTGATGATCAGTAGCGTCAAGGACATGAAATAACAAAGGTACTAAGAAGAAAACATGACATACAGGTCCTCAAGAAGCACCAAGAATGAGATCTGGCTGCAGGAGTTAAGTGTGTGTGTGTGTGTGTGTGTGTGTGTGTGTGTGTGTGTGTGTGTGTGTGTGTGTGTGTGTGTGTACAGTGTGTATGCATATGTGTGTTACAAAATTGTATTCCAAATCAGCTTCAAGAATGTTTTCCTAGAAAGTCCGTTACTCGGCAGGCCTTGGCCTTCTCTTGGCCTCTATCACCTGTGTTGGCAAGACTTTTGTCTTCCCATCTGGAAAAGAGAGTTTAAACCCCTTTGTGCTAGTCAGCTTCAGGATTTTCAAGCTTCCCTTTTGGACACGGCTGTCAGCATCAGTTTTCTGCAGGGAGTGATTTAATCTTCATTTATTCATTAATCCCCCCCACACAACTTCATTAGGGAAGATTTATAAAGGTGCTGAATTGGAAAGGTCAGCTGTCCCTGGGCCCAGGATGTGGTGTGCCTGTCGCTCTTATCATGAGCTTCATTCTCAGAATTCATTCTTGAGACTGGAAGATGAGGAAGACAGCAGAAGAAGTAGTCAGTCTTGTATTAGGTCTATGTGATTTCTGGCTCTGCCATCCCCAGAACCAAGGGTCTCTCAAGGAAATTGCTGATAGAAGCAATTGAGAAGTGGACTGAGGACTAACAGGGTGGTATAAAGAGTATCCTGGGCACGGTACCTATGAGACAGCAAATGGGAGGAAAGGTAGCTCTTATGAAATGTGTCCCACTGTCATGGACAAGCCCTGGCAGAATACCCTAAACAACAGGGCACTATTTCCAAGTGACTATATACAGAAGTCTGTCTGACATCACCAAAGTACATAAACCCCACATATTCTATATCTGATGCCTCATATATAACCACAGGGGACACCTAAGTTCATGAAGGACTCCAAAAAAAAAAAAAAAGTCTTCACCTTAGTGAGGTGAAACTTGTTTCTGAGACCTGAAAGATTCCGCCGGACATCAGGCTGAACTACCTCCTTTTCTTTGCTGTAGCCAGGTCTCCACTCATCTTACCCAGAAGTCACTCATCCTTGTGTGTCTTGCCTCAAGTCTCTATGTCTTTTGCTGTCACAGTGGCTGACCATCTGAGTTCATTGAGTTCTGTCTACCAACCTCACCAGAAGAGGAACAATAGAAAGTAGACTAAAAATTATACAGAAACTTTAATCTTATGGGAAGGATACATACTTGCTGTCTCCTCCCTGTCTTCTGCCTTCTGGGCAGAAGGCAGAACTCAAAACTATTCCAGTCCACTCCTTGAGATAACCACAGTCTTCTGGCCTTCTCTCTAACATTGATTACACTTCTATTCTTCCCCATTTAATATATAAATGACTAGGGGACTGGACAGGCCAGGGGCCCCAACCTCTTACATTGCCAACTGTATAGCCAGACTCAAGTAGGATTTGAAAAAACAATTTCAATAAGAAGGCAGGTGGGCAAAACTATTCCATGTGCCAAACTGAGAATATTGGGTTTTAATATGATCACAGGGGATTACAGAAATTAATTTTATTTTATCTAATATTGTACAACTTGGGACTTCTGGAATTCAACATGTAAATTTATGCTCCCAGTGCAAATTGGAGCATGTCTAGATTAATGGAGAAACTGTAGGGACCCCCACTTTCTCCAGAATCCTATTTTCCTTATGGGATTACCTACTTGTTTGCCAAAGACACACCTAGAGCTAAATTTCCAAAGGAGGAGCAACTCTGTAGCAACAGAAATCTGACTGATGCCTCTCCTAGCTAGGGTGTATAACAGAGCCCCTAGGCATTTATAGCAGCCTTCTGAGCAGCCCGGAGACTAGACAGGGGCTTCCATTAGTCAGTGGAAGTAGACCTATGTTGCTGTAGTCTAGCAGTGAAGGGGGAGGTTGAGGGTATTTCTCTGAGATGCCAGCAAAATGACACACTGGATGTAATGAGATGCCTGGGGCATTGTTAATCATGCCTGACCTTTTTAGATCAGTGATATTGTATTGTTTTATTTCATAAAATAAGACCCTACCCCAAAGGGCATTTGATATAGTTGGTTATTTAATGTTTTGAAAGGAATTTGCTGCTAAAAATTAATTTTGTTGTGAAACTCTCCATGGAATCCATTAAGATGACTGAAGGTACTAGCCATTGGATACTCCAGATAAGAAGTGACTAGCACTCATCAAACTATGTGCTCACAGGCCATACCCTGAGTTCTTCCTTGTTCTCTACTGTCATCTTGCCACAGCCTCCAAGCCACTATGACTAGTGCCACTCTCTTGGCCTAGCTATTAGTCACTCCTCTCCCCATAATGCAAGCTAAATCAATATTGAAAGTTAAGGAAAGAAAAATGGCCTCACATGTACAGGAAACATATTCTCAACTCTCTTTAGCTGGGTTTGCCTAAGGCATATATATTAGTCAGTAGAATCCCCTGGTTCTGTTTTTCGTGTTTATCTGTTTCTTTTTACCTGTGGCCCTAGACTAACATCTAGTGGTCACGGGGAAGTGCTGGTAGACTTCATCATGGAGAAATAAGAATGCATACAATCTATAAATATTTCCTGTCTTACGTCTTTGTCAACTAGATGGAATAGATATCCCATTCCTGTTATTCTCAGGAGAGTTTCTAAGGGATAAGTTCATACCACCTCTGTTATTGAACAAGTATGACCTCCTGGTCCTTTCTAACCAGTTTCTAAGGCCTCCTTCTAACCCTGGTCAAGGGCTATTGGTTTTTGCCCCTTACATTCTGAAACTACAGATTTAGCACGTGAAATTACTTTAAACATAAGCAATGACAGATAACCATTAGAGGAGAATCAGCCTTTATGCTGTAAAAATTGAGCTGGGAATTGTCAGTTTTAAGAGCTAAGAGAGAGACATATGGACAGAATACCAAGAGAATTTTATTTGTCTCTCAACATTAAACCTAAATCATAAGCCACACCATGCAGTCTCACATTACAGCTCACAGTGCCCTTTCTTTGTGAAAAGTATGCATAGGCTATAAACATTCCACACTCAACACAAAATCATTTCACAGTGGTTTGGTTTCCCCTGTGGTAAAAATGGAAGACCCCAGCTCCAGAATCCCTAAGTTGTCCATTTAATGACTAACCTTGATACAATGAGGTTTCTAGGGTGAACAGTCCGGTCTCTTGCATAATGAAACTTACTCATATGTGTGTGTTGGCCTCTTTTCCTGTAGTTTCTTGGCTTTGAGTTAAGTAAGAAGTCACTAATATTTACTAGAATGTGGATAAAATTCTAGTTTCATCCAAAATATTGTGCTAAGTCAAAGAAGCAGTCACATGTAGTATGGTTCAACAAATAGGAAGTGCATAGAATAAACAGACAGAAAATCAACCAGTGGGTTTCCTGGAGTGGAGAAGCTAGAGACATAGGAAATTGAAGTGATTATTCATGGACATGAGTATCTTTTGGGGAAGTATTCTAAAATTAAATGTGGCTTTATTTTATTCACAATACCATGAATGTACTCAGCACTTTCGGATCATATTCTCTCAAGTGGATAAATTTGGGGATATGTGAATTTTATATCAATAAAAATCCTTAGAAGTTCTAAGGAGGCTGTACTGTGACTATCTGGCTACTCGGTAGCCTCTCCTTCTAGTACCTTTTGCCTAGAGGATATATCCACACTGTGGTTGGGCTGCTGTGTGAGACCTCTGTGGGATCTGCTGTCCTAATTTTCTTTCTCTCTCCTTGCTCTCCTATTCCTTCTCTGTCCCATCTCCTTTCTTCCTTGTTTCCAGCCAATCACACCCCCATTTGTACAAGCCAGGGGCTTGCTATGATCCCAGAAAGCTGAGGAGGAGAGAGAAGATGATAAAATTTAGAGGACCCATAACAATGTCATTAGTGTTATTATCATAGCTATCTAAGACTTGATGCAATCCTCACAACAACCTCTTAGGGGAATAGTCTGCTGAACAGAAATACAGAATTTAGAATACACGGAGACTTAATGAGCAAACTCACATGACCCACTTCTTCAGGGCAAGAATAAGTCAAACCTGCTTGCTGAACCTCAGTGCACATCCTCTGAAGTTCTGTTGACCAGAAGCATTGGGCTAGGTTGCATTATTTATTCTCAAGTAATTTGACAGGGTTCCAAATTGCAGTACCTAGGAAATGATCTGTTAGTCTGATATTGATGGGAGTTTATGGAATATATCCTGTGGTTCTTCTACTCATTGTGGTTTTCATTAAGACTCTAAGCCTGCTTTAAAAGTCTGTTTATCATTTTAAACTCTTCTGTTTAATCTTGGTCAGTCCAATTGGTCAGTTCTTCAGGACAAGCTGCAGGAGACAGCTCCTGATGGTTCTTTTCTTCTCAAGTTGTGTGCCTTCATGACAGGGTGGAACAATTAGTCACCACACCAGTAGGTGCTGAGTGTGTGTGACATGAATGTGGGTGCGGTCAGCCAGTGTGGATGTGTGCCGGGAGAGTATATGGATGTATATCATGAATATGTGGTAGGGATATATGTTTGTATACCAGCTGGAATACATGGGGTATATCCATGAGTATGTCAGAAGTTCTCACTATGTATTGATACCCCCATTGATTCATGGAGGGTTGCTGTGGAGAGGAAAATGGGCAACTCAGTGCTACGGGACCCACTGGATTTGAGCCCCACTCATAGAGGATCCAGAGCTCCTGGTCACCTCTGCAGGGTTAGACACTTCCATCCCAGCATGCAGGCTTTTGGAATACTCCCCTTCTTCTTTGAACAATCCTGGGATTATTCATTTCTTTGATTATTATTAGAACTATCCACTGCTAAGGAACCAACAAGAAAAGAAGTCTAAATGAGGGGCATCCTTTTTGCATCCTCCTCTCCCCAGAGCATACCTCATATCTCATGCTCACTGTGGCCTTTAGTGTTTCCATGCTCAGAAAACTCCGTGTCGAACTCCTTATTAAGACCAGCTTATTCCATGGATGCTTCTTGCTTCCAAATCCACAGTTCACTCCTGACTCTCTGCACATCCAGCTTTCTTCTAGAAATTTTAAAAAGCAATATTTAGCATTGAAAGTATTTCCTCTGGATCAATGAGATAGAATCTCTGAAATACCAAACAACCATGTTTCTGTCTTCTGCTTCTTTAGAGGCTTTAGGAATCGAGTTGCAAGATATGATGTTTCAGGTGGTGCACTATACAAAAGTTTTGGCTAAGTGGGAAATGGTAGCTAAAAGCAGGCCCTCACGTATTGTAGCATTTAATGTTCTTGGAAGTCACCTTTATCTAGCCATGCAAAAGTGTCCTTTTAGTTCGGTGGTGCTCAGTAAGCTAAATCACACTGTCTCAGACCCCGCCCCCACTAGAAGCCAGGGAAATACTTAGTGAAAGATATAAAGAATACTATCTATCTACTCCAAGCCTCTACAGATGAAGACTGGATCCCCTACCCTGCCTCAGAAAGTGCCATTTTCCTTTCTTAATACTTTGCCATGCCATCACCTCTCTGATTAGTACCCCAAACTGATCAATATCACTCCACACTTACCACCTCCACCCTTCTCTGGTTACTACCACTTTAGTGAATACCACCACCTCTCCCATTAACCATCCTACTCTGACCACTGCCACACCCTCTCTGATCTCCATTCAGTTCATCACCTTCTTTAACTCTGGTTTAATTTTCACCTTGTTACATCTGCCTTCTAAGTGGTCCAGTCTTTTTATGTCCTTCCAATTAGTTAGCATGCTCCAGAAGAGAGAGCACACTTCTGTTTCCTTTGCTTACAGTCACCTCTCTAACATCTTCAGAGGATCGGTCCTATGGGGATCCTATCAGTTCTAGTAATACTCTGAGTGGCATGACAGCTGAAAGCACAGATGGCCAGGCTATGTGTTCAGAGCCATATAACTAAACTAACCAGAGACCTCTCTCTCCAAATGCCAATCCCACCAGGTATCTAGCAACACATGGGTACACTCACAGAGCTCCCTCTAGCTCTCTACTTCATTGTAGGGGAAATGTCTCTAAAATTTAAGGAAGTTCTAGAGAAACTGAGCCAGGTAAGACAAAGTGTTAGACAATAGAAATAAGAAATAGCCAGTCTTTGACAGATTAACCTCAGTGTTGCTTAGTGAACAATAGATTTACTACAGTCTTCTCTGAAGCTGTGTTGAACTAGGAGAGGTAGTATATGAGAAGGCAGCACCAGAAATATAGTCTTCTCATTTAGTTCTGATCTAGCTCTTGCTCCCCTTAGAGAACTGTGTTCAATTTGTCCCAGCAAGGGATGAGGTCTCTGTCTGACATTACAGATGTCAATCATCATCATGACCTTTTAGCCTTCCCAGCTCCTTCTCCTGCTCCAAAATTGAGCACCCAGCAGTCACTACATAGCAGTACCGATGCTCTAGCCTCTCGTAATGCATCACCCATGGTGCATGGCCAGACCAAACCCGATTACACTCCGGTGGTTAAAAGTCCAGGTCTAATTAGAGTTCCAGGGAATCAAGCCATTGTATTATTAATGATTCTCTGGCAATGTTCTGATTAAAACAGTAATTTTAATAAGCACAGCTCAATGCTAAGTGTTCACTGAGCTCCTAATTACATCAGTTATGACTCCAAAATTATTTAAAATTCTGCTTTTTTTCCCAACTAGACCCGGCACACACCAGTAAAGTACTCAGGTGATTTGGTGATTATTTTCTCTAATTAATTTCCTAAGTGCTTGTTTAAAAAAAAAAAGAATAGGGCTCTTTTGTCTCCCTTCCATCTCTCCTAAGCTTCCTTTACTCCTTGTCAACCCAAGAGGCTTGGAAACATAAATTACAGTTGAGCAGCCACTGACAAAAGTAAGAAAATCAGTGAGGGATATAAAGATTTTTAAATAGTCCCCACCACCGAGAGATACTTGTAAAACTCGAAGCTGTTATCACACGCCTTACCTGGCTGAGTGAACACCAGCAGCATCCAGAAGATCCTGACATCCACCAGCTTACCTCAGCCTTACTTTCATATTGACAAGAATATGTGTCCTACTAGAGGCCAGCAGTCACAAGAGCTAAGAGGCCACTCAGGATTAGTTCTGAAAGATCCAGAGTCACTTTAGCGGAAAAAGACTAGGCCATTAACTCCTCGGAAGACTCTGAGGTCTAAGAAGGACTGGGTTTCAAAACCAAGTGAGAGTTGACACCTAGAACTTTCTTCAACATCAAATCATCTGATTATGAAGTTATCCAGCAACACTCAGAAGTAGCAGCTATGTCCATCTGACCTATGATACAAGTCTGATACTGTGCACTGCTATATGCCGTGCTGCATCTCACATTTGAGATATGAGTTAGTAGCAGTCATTTAGCATTATTATCTTACCACCAAGAATGCTGGGAGATGCATCTAAATGTAACTTCATTTTACTCCTGCTGTCCCTTCAGAGGGCATATGCTGGAAGAGTCATACAAATCTCCAATAGGACTAAACAGCCAGAAGCTCATCCTGGGATAATAAGATACCGTTAACCCTAGGTCTGATCTCAAACACAATGTCTACTTAGGGTTAAGATGGAAGTTCCCGACCAGGATTAAACTCCATTGATGGAAGCTTAAATTTGTCCCTATTCATAGCACTTTGAGCCTGGGCCTGATGCATGTTCCTTGCCTTCCTATCACAACTCTTTCTCATGCCTTACTCCTACTTCTGAGCTGCTGGTCCTGACCCTTCTAGAGAAAAAGTCAGGGAGAAATCAGGGAGGTATCACAGCTGACACTGTCACAAATAGCTCCATGATCTCTAGCTGGCCAGCGTCTGATTCTTTCATGGCTGGAAACTTGATGACCTTGGGGATACCCACAGCATCTCTAGTGGAGATGGTTTTCCTGCTAACAACACTTCCCTCTGCCCTGATTTTCTAAAGGTTCCTTTAGTATCACCTTCAGGCACCCTTCTTGGGCAAGTTAGTAAGTGTCAGATCAGCCTATCCTACTGTGGTGGCCTGTGTGGAGCTTTCCATGATGTTGAGGAGAATTATGACTTTACAAACGCCTGTTGTTACTTGGACCCCACCCCCACCCCCACCTACCAGACCCCTATCCCCTCTGTCCCAACAGCCCAAGACATGCCACTCAAACCTTCCAAGTAGTCCTACTGAAGTGTTCCCAGGCATGGAATCCCAAATGCTTCCTCTAAGAGCTCATATAATGTCCTCTTTTTCATTCTTTCTACCATTTTAAGTTATTAGTCCATGCCAGAGGACCCTGCGTAAGGGGTGAAATCTTAAAACTGGATCCTGAGCAACTGGAAATATTCTACCACCATTGCTACTTACTATGATGGATGTTTTAATTTTAATACCCAATAATATTTACAGACAAGGAAAGAGAAACTCAGAAAGGTTCAGTGACTCACTCACCCACAGCTGAGCATGTGATGAGGCTGACCGAGACTCTTTTGTGACAGTTCTGTCCCTTCCATGACAGCATGGGCTTCTGCTATTGAAACATTGTCACCTCATGGATCCTAGGAACATTCGAGATTTCCACCAGACATGGGTGACCTTAGCAGAGAGAATATATTTGAGGAACTTAAAATAAAATCTGGACTGTTGGACAGATGTGACCCACTTCTCAGCAGGTGTGCATATACAGAATTCTGGCATGTGAAGAGCTAAAGGAGACCATAGGGAATGCCTCAGAGGAAGACAAAGGAAGCAGAGCTCCATGCACACAGATAATCCTGGACTTGTGAGTTCATAGATGCATCAGATCAAAACTGCATGCAGTCCTGGGCATGATGGCTCTACCTGTAATTCTAGCACTGAGGCAGAAAGATTATCCACAGATTCAAGATTGTTCTGGGCTATGTAGAGAGATCCTGTTCTCTCATCAAAAGAAATGAAGGAAGGAAGGAAGAGAAAGAGAGGAAGGAAGGAGAAAAGGAAGAGATAGACAAGCATAGGAGGAAGAGAAGGTCCTAAATAAATCTACCTTAAATGTGCTCAGGACACCCACATAAACTTACACTGGGGCAAAACAAATCTCACATGGAGCCATCTTGAAATGAGGTGTTAAATAGCTCATGGACACATAGGTGTGCTGTTTTTGAGTTTGAATAAGGATTCTAGCAGTGGAGGGGTCTGAGACAGGATTTCTGTGTGTCTCTGACTGTCCTAGAACTTGCTCTATAGACCAGACTGGCCTTGAACTCAGTACTATCTGCTTCGTCACTACATCCTGAGTGCTGAGATAAAAGGTGTGTGCCTTTATATTTACATTTAGTGTATATTTATGTATATGTATATACTTATTTAAAACCACTAATAACATAATCCACTGTGAAATACCAGTTGTCTACACTCATTGACATCCAACTGGGAACTTCATCTTGCTCCCCTACCAAACACTCTCTATGAGACACTTTCTGTATATCACCAGTGTAGCTAAGACCAAAATTGGAAAGTTGAATATGGTGTCCATTAAGAGTTTCTACTTCTGTACCATTGTGAAATCAGACCAGGACCTTTGACTTTTGTTAAAAGTAGCTGATTTCGGGGGCATTGATAAAAATTTTCCCCTTTTTAAAAAGATTTCCATTCTCAGTTTTCATCTTGGATACCAAAGTCTGCCCTTTTGTTAGGCACCTTCAAAGACATTCTTACTCTGGGTCCCTGGCTAGCCTCCTCTTGGAATCTTCCCTTGACATGTCTCTCCCCTAATCTCACTTTCCTATACCAAAGGCCATGAGCATTTTTCTCCTGTAAAGGGGACTTGGGATCAAACTTAGCTTTGTGGCCTACTTTTCATACTTTCCCAGTCACTATTAGTCAAGAACCATGAATAGAGGGCAAAGCCAGAGCCCAGGGCCTATTAAGCTATAGTATAACACAGATAAAGCTGAGCTCAATGTGATAAGGCTGGACTTGGACCCCATGGCCAGGAGCCTTACTGGAGCCTGTTCTACACAAGGATCCAGTATGGATTGCAAAGATAGGAATGGCCAGGTAAAGGTATGTCACTGCCTTGTTACTCTGCTGCTCCCAATATACCTTTCCCCTCCTTGGTTATGAGTGGATGTTCTATAAGGAACTAGGACATTGCTAATCTCAGGCATCTAGCTCCAAGATAGGAGATCTATTTGAATTATTTCTTAGCTCCTTTTTTCTCAATCCTTCTCATCTCCTGCTTCCTATCCCACCTGTTTTCCCTAACTGAATAAATCCACTGTTGTCATGGAGACAACACAGCATCAGCATTACTGATGATTCTCTGTAGATCCCTCCAGAATTCTAAACTAGAAAAAGCCCCACTTCTACCTCCCTAGTGTTTCCAGCCCAGGAGTCCTGCTGGAAAAACAGTGTGCTGTTGAAAGATACGGGGGTGTCTTTTTTTGCCCCTATCTAATCCGTTTTACTTTCACCCATAGGAGGCTAAACTTATTTGCACATTTTCAGCCCAGAATCCTAGACCCTGTATAATGATGGGATCCTGTCAGGAATCAGTGGTTGGAAGGGCTGTACTGTTCTCCAGGCATTGTCTTCTTCCCTTAGATTAGTTGAGCAGGTCCAGTCCAGTCAGGCCTGGAGGAATACTCAAGGACACTGACAACACTACAAAGCTTGGCCCTTCTGACACCTCGCCATGCACATGCTGCCCCCTCTAAGAGGATTGCTGTTGGAGAATGAGTTGAGTGACTGAGCCCCAACTGTATGCAAGCCCATTTGTGAAGAGATGCCACATATGTATCAAAGTAGAACTGATACTACTGTAGTTTCCATCATGTGGAAGGAAACAAAGGCTCAAAGAGGTCTAAGCTCAGTGTGCTATAGGTAATGAAAACAGGACCTAAACTTGAAATGAGGACTGTCTTCTAACCACTTCTTAACCAGCATATACAATGTCTGTTGCTCTAGAGGGAGTTTCTAGAGAGGCTAAGGCCTACCTGCTTGCAATACCAGAGTAGGGCTCGGGGCCTCTGCTCACTAGAAGGTTGAATTGCACTATTTGTGGCCAGAGGCTTTGAACCCTATTCTTTCCACCTTGACATCTGTAGGAACTCTGCAGAAATTTATGAAAGAAGGGGAAATGTGTCTGAAAATCTCACCCAACTTCATACTTCTCTTACAGTGATAGATAGCTTTAATTACTCTGAATTACTCAGCTACTACCCTCTCACCCAAGTCATTAAAAATAGATTTTCTCTTTGAACTCGCTCTACCCTCAGATCTACAGATAGTCAGGAGTCTTAGGACATGACCTCAGGTCAGCTCCAGGTCAGGAAGCTGTGTATTTCTATAGCTGTGGCCACAGGCTTAAGAACTACTACTGGGTTTCTGGAGTTTATACCTCTTTTTCCTTAATGGCAATGCTCAAGACTTTCATAACTTAAAAGACAGGCAGGTCCTTGATGGTCCTTGCTTTATGACATTTTAAGGATATTTGGATGTGATTATTGATTTGTAAAGATAAAGATCTAGACATGAAGATAAATAACAATTACTACATTACTGGATGTTGATTAGTAGAAAAGATGACTGCTGGAAGTATGGACTCAGAGGAGCTCTGCCTGCTGGGGAAGTCTCAAGATCATCTGGTCTGGTAGTATTACCCTACTTTGATATAGTTATCACAAAAAGGCCTAGAACCATACTGGGAACCATGGGTCAGATAGGAATAAAATCATTCCTCTTCTTCAGGAGACTCACATGGATGAGACGGATGAGACCTGTTCATGGCTCTTACATTGTAGTTCTGGCCATCATCAGCTTAGAAAACACCTCAGCCACCAACTGTCTTCCTCCATGATTTGTCCTCCTCTTTACTTTCTTATTGCATTTTCTGCTGTCTTCAAATTCACAAACTGAAACACTGTTGAGATGTAGGAAAGCAAAGGAGCAGAGAGGCACGCAGCAAGGAGCAGTCTGGAAAAAGCTTTCATTTAATTCTTGCTCTTGCCCTCTGCCTTTATATGGGAAGCAGACAGACCTGGACTTTGTTTCTTCCACCTGCAAGTCATGTGACCCTGACAGGTTACTTAATCTGAGGTTCTGCATTCTAATGGGAAAGCAAGACTAAAAGCATATCTGTGTAAGGTAAGCATAGGGGATAAATGAGAGTGTGCATGTCAAATGCCTAGGGGGTCAGTGGAAGCTATTGGAATATTGTTCTTGTTGCTTTATTTTATTCCACATCCTGGTTGACTCCTCAGAGCAAGGTGATGTCATCCAGCAGTCTGTCCCTGGGTGGCTTTGGATATCCAGTACTCAATCAAATTTGTCCCTATGCAGGAAAAGAGAAACATGGCAGGCCAAGGGGGCTGTAGTACAAGATAGGTCTAGAGGTGTGACTTAGAGTGGCTATCTCATGCATACCTGAGAGAATCAGAGCTATTGGTGGACTTTCCTGACCACTAGCAGTCTTTCGCTCTCTGTGAGGACCTTGACCACCATTGGTGCAAAAGCAGGACAGACCCTTAGTGCTAGGCAGAATCTTTACTGGGTTCTTCAACAGTGTTTACAACAAATTGCCACAGTGACAAGACTTGATGGGGGAAGGGGTCCACAGACAAGAAGACCCATTACCTATCCCATCAGCTACCACCGTTAGGTGCCACATGCTGCAGGTACAGGTGGCCTCCAACCTGCTGGACCTACCCTGATCCTGCTTCAGATCTGGCCTATCATCTTTCTCCTGAAATTGACCTTTCCTATCCCACAGCAGGAGCCTATGCATCTTGTCTCAGGGAAAAAGCCACTCAGTATGGCAGTCAGTGAAGACAACTCTTTGGAGCCTTAATTTTCTGTTGGATCCAGCATGGATCATAATATATAACAAAACCAGTGGCCTGCTCTCTTGGGAGTTGTGCAGATCAAATGATATCATTCTGTGAATTTAACCCCCTTTGCAGTAGGCCTTTGTCCACACAGCACCCAGGAAACAATTCTGTGGCATGTCATCACCCTGTCTGCCAAAGACTGTCAGATTATTTCTCAAATTCAGCATTGGGATGCTGAAAATGGGCTCAGCTGAAGTCCTACAAACTTGGGGCAAGACAATCTGTAGGGAAGGACTGCTACAAAGTAAGGCACAAAGGGAGCAAAGAGGCCAGGGAGTCATTTCCATCAGTTTCAGCTGCTGTGTGCTTTGCCCCTGGCCCTGGGATCAGATCATGGTTGACTAGGGCAACTGCATGCTCCAGCCAGGCTGTCTATGTCACCTCCCACCCTGTCACCTGGCTCTCAGCCACAGAGAAGGCCTGTGTTCCTTTCTTTGTGTAAGGAGCAGGGCACACATGTTGGGACAGGTGTCCCATCTGGCAGGGGGCAAGCAAATTCCAGAGAAGCAGAGGATTAGATGCTCAGTGTCTGGGGAACAGCTTTCCCTTATCCTTTCCCTCCTACCCTGTCTCTCATTTACATGGCCCCAATGGAATCCTGTGAGACTCTAAATACTGTACTCCAGCTGCTACCCCTACAGCAAGTGGCTAGCTATTGCTCTGGCTGCTGAGCCACTGCTATACCTTGATTTTACCACCATTATAGCTTTTACTCCACTGAAATGAGTCGATTCCCACTGAATTATGGGTTCTAACAGGGCAGAGAATGAACCCCTTTGTCTCACAAATTAGTATGACCAAAAAGTTCACTAAACACCTCAGAGACTTCAGGCATGATCTATATCATAGAAGGGTTCTAACTTTCAAATCAGGTTTTTCTCAGGAAGGTCCAGGTATCAAAACCATTTTGCTCCTTCCAGGTTTTCATACAGGGTAGCAGATGAACACTAGTGTTCTGTCCTTTTGGACAGTCATCTTTGAGGTCGTGCTCTATTACTTCTGGGAATTCTTGTATTTAGAAATGTATGCATTTCTCTGTGGACAGAAACTGTACAAGGCCTCTGCTCAGTGTGAGGGTGGCTATTCAATCAGGGTCACAGAATCATCCTGTCTCAGGAATGGCCTTCAAGAACTTTAGGAACAAGAAAGGTTCTAGTAGCTTCCCCCAGAGACTTGTCCCCACAGCCATCATAATCTTAGGATATCCCTAACGAGCTACCCAGTGTACTGAGTGGAGAGAGTTGAGGGAAGAGACCCCCACATGTATACCCCACTGAGCACAACTAATTAAGGTCCCAGAAGGCACCAAGGATGCAGGGCCCCCTGAGCCATAGGAGCTAAGAACATAGCATGAGTCATCTTTAATTAGGACTATTTCTTAAGTAAATGACTTAATAGGACAGTTATATTCATTAGAAGTGTAATTATAAGACATCAGCTCAAACAGGAAAGAATGTAGAGTGTGAGGGTGGAACCGAGTCAGAGATGGTAGCTCTTGGGTGCCAGGGAGGCAGCAGGCATGCAGGGGCAGGAGATGATGCCCTTCTGTCCGAGCCCTCCCATGCAACTCATCTCCTAAGCCAGTACAGGAATGTGAGATCCCAGCACTCACTGGAGGGGCTTTAGCTTAGTTAAGAGGAAATAATAACCAAACACTGATTAAACAATCAAGGAATGTCCCATTAAACTCTGAATCAGCCCCGGAAAAGCCCTGCCCCCAACATATGATGGCCACTTTGGGGGAAAAAAAATACCCATTCTCCTGGGGCTTGAGGCCTGGTGCTATCTGGTCCCAGCAAGTGCAAGACTACCTCCTGGGCTCCACACAGGTCTGCCCCAGACTTCCCAGGTTTGAACTGATTATTTGAAGATTCCGGGGAGTAGGACTTAAAAGAACCTAATTTCTTAAGCAAGGTATGGTGGCACACAAAGGTAGGAGGAAGGAGATTTCAGAGCCTGCCTATGCTACCTAGAAAGAGCTTGTCTCAAAAAATAGACTAAAATAAAATTTAAAATCTAATGGAGGAAGCCCATTTCTCCTTGGGTTTGAAGAAATCCTCAGAGTTCGTTTACATCCAGGCTCTTAAAACATTATTTCCTCCCATAGCCTAGGAGCAGTCTGGTTCTGGTCTTTCCTGATCCCAAGACCTGCCGTTTAAAGATGTCCTAAGAAGCATCAGCTGGGCCAGAGGCTTCTAAGCGGCAGCACGCCTACAAACCAACTGGAGAGAAGGCAGTCTGACTGAGCAGACCTAGACTTTGTTATCTAACCTTACAGTGATAAATGTGGTTGTAATTCAAGGACTGAGCACTGAGAGCTGCGGCTCCTTGGTAGTTCCTATTTATAAAAGATATTCTTTTGACCTATGAATAACAGGCTAAGGAGTTCAGAGACTTTCTACACTCTATCTCCTTTGGCTTTCCTCAGCCTTCCCAAGGAAGCCCAAGCATACATTTCTAACTTACACCTTGCCACCTTGTCCTCATACAGGCTCCGTAGAGACTGCGTTCCTGGGATGCGGGTCTATTCTGCTGAAATATATTAAAGATATTCATCCTGAAGGGCCCAGGCCATGCCAGACTCACACAAAATCCTCCAGGCAGCACAGGCAGACAAACCAAATGTTGGCCACAGACAGAAGCTGCAGGCTTGGTTGCCACTTTCCTGGTAGCTACATTTCAAACAGTAAAAGATCTCATTTAACCTAATATAGGCAAAACATTAACTTTTGGAGATGTCAATATCAAATCACTAGTGTGACGCTTTTTTTTTTTTTTTTTTTTCTTTACTAAGTCTTTGGGATCAGTTTACATTGGCTATTTATAGCACACCTCAATTTGGACTAGCACTCTCAAATATTCAACAGACACACAAGTCTAGTGATGATCATATTAAATAGTGAAGACACCAATGTCTTTCTTCTTTCAGAATCCCCTCTGCCTTTTTTCATGTTACCCCTAGAATATAGCACTTTGGTCTTGTGATAGCTTATGGACAGCTCGAAGTAATAGCTGTGTTTTAATGCTGTTTGTTTGTTGTTTTTTTGTTTGTGTTTATTCTCCTAGCCTATATGGAGCACCAGACCAAAAGCACTAGCTGATAGACGAAGCTAAAGTTATGTGACAGTATATACAGGGCAGGTCCATGTGAACTTCCTCCTGTAAGGGTCTCCTCCCAGTCTGTGGCAGCTGTCACTCTGATTTGTTGCCTAGCTAGTAGATCATAAAGAATAATGCAAGTTCTCAAGCCTTCCCTCTTCTAAGTTTCCTGTTTCACTCTACTCTGCCTTTAAAAAAAAAAAAAAGTCACACCAGGAGGGCCCAGGAAACAGGAAAAATAGTTGTGCTGTTGGTTTCATGTTTGGAGAAGAACAGGGTTTCACTATCTCCATGGCACTTGGCTTGAAAGTGGGCTTTGTTGCTGGAGACACTGCTTTCATTCAAGGCTGCCGTTCCCAGCTGCTGAAAGCCGGGCTGTGTTTTGACAGACGGGCCGAATGCAATGCAGACAGTTGTTTTAATTTCCAGCCAGATGCAGACATCACTCACAAGGAGCCTGAAACCCAAGAAAGGGAAAGGGCACTGGACTGCTGCTTTTAGGCCTTGCAGAGTAGACCAGAGGAGGCCAACAGAAGCCTACTGGTCATTGGAGTCCCAGATATTCTGAGATATTTAGAATCATGAGGCCTGGGCTTGGCACCTGTTTCTCCAGGAGGCATCTGTCAGAAAGGTGCTTCTTATAGGTGTTGCCAACTGTGAGGAGGTTTCAAGGATTTTTCTTTGGTAGTGATAACTGGATATTTTCTTTCAACTGTCAGATGTGCAAGTCTTGAGCTGGGAAGCTAAGTAGAAAAAGCATTTACTGCACAAGCATGAGGATCTGAGATCAGATCCCTAGAATCCACATAAAGCTGGGCTTGGTAGCATGGTATAGAATCCCAGTGCTACTATAGCAGGATTCAGGGGGAGGGGATGGGGTCCTAGGAAAATCCCTGGAAACCCACAGGCCAGCTAGCTTGTTGTATATCTTAGTGAATAGGAAGAGCAGTTGCAAACAAGGTAAGAGGCGAAGACTGACACCTGAAATTGTCTTCTGATCACATGCTCACTGTGGCAAATGCATGCCTGCATTTACACACACACACACACACACACACACACACACATATATACCATATACACATACATATACATATATAAATATACAACATATGCACATTTTCCATATACATATATATGCATATAAATATATAACATATGCACATACATACCATATACACATACACAAACACACAAAGATTAAAATGTTTTAAAGAAATAGTCTCAAGGAGGTCTGAGTAAACACAGATAAAATTTTTGGATAACTGAGTTGTAAGGGACCCTAGTCTCCCTTCAGGGCTGAATTCCCTTTCACAGCCTCCAGAGGAATATCCATCACCCCGCCTGCCATTCATTCCCATGATGAGTATATTCTAGACAGAGTGACTGCTGCAGATCAGGCTGTCCTGAATTTCTTATGTCAGGCTTTCTCTTCTGATGCTGTAAGTCTGTTTTGGTGGCTCATGATATTGTTAGCCTCTTTCCGTATTACATCACCCTAACAGGTCATATCGCACTGATCTAAATTCAGCTCAAATCCTCAGATATATTATGCTTGAGGCTTTTAAACCAATGATCCCCCAGCCTACCCTTGAGGTGTCTACTTTTTAAACCAAATTCCCAGATTTTGTGCTTACTTTCCCTACATCTTATTTCTTTATCAAAGAAGTTTGACTTTTAAGGCTCAGCATTTCTGTCACTCAGTTACATTAAGTGCTATGGTGGACTAAGAGTGGGAAGGCCTAGAATGACATACTGCCTCTCTCAGCCTACAAGTTCAAGTTAGAGTGAACTTATCTGTGACTTTTGCTCATGGTAATCCTTCATCTTGGAAAGCCTTTTGAGTCTCTCCATCTAGTGACTCTTCTCTTCATCATCCCCTTCTCCCTTCTAGTCTTCCTCCTTCTCCTTCTATTCCTATACTTTTTATAAGACTGGGTTTTTACTTTGTAGCCCAGACTGGCTACAAAGACTGGAATTCACTACGTAGCACAGACATATATACAATACTCCTATCTCAGCTCCCACTCAAAACTCAAGTGCTAGCATTCCAGACGTGTCCCAGCATGCTCAGCTGGTTACATTCTCATCCTTGAAGACTTGCCCTTAACCTCTGTCTCCATCTTCTTGACAGATTAGACTGAATATCCTTCTCCTGAGCTCTCACCAATCCTAAGCTCCAATACTGAAGCAACATACAGAACAAATCTCAGTTGGGGATTGCTGACTCCTGTGAACTGTTGGACTTTGTGCTGGCTGAATCCGTGCCATTCGTTATGGGTTCTCTATAGCTGAACATCGAGGCTGCCACAGAGCTGGCATTCAATAAGCTTTCCCTGAGTTTACCATGTTAGGGTCCATGCTAATCCTGTGAAAAGGATTTTGTGAACGTGTTCCCCTCATATTTTTATTCCCCTGCCAGAGGCAGAATGTTGTCACTGGGCCATAGGTCATGTTTTCACCTGGGCCCACACTTCTAGTAGGTGACAGTCCTCTCTGGCCTAGCTTTGTATTTCCAACCCACCGTGCATTTTTTTGCAACTCAGAGCCCTCTTACCCAGCCAGCAACAGACACCTAAGACATATCAAATAGAAAACTCCAGTCCTCTAGTCCTTTGCATGGCCTCTGTTGTCACTAATTCTGGCCAGGTGCCAGGAGAGTAGTGTCTACATACGCCCTGCTCAGGCACTTGCCAGGCTCCTCCAGAAAACTAGGAGGAGTTTCAAAAGCCTGTCTTTTGGGGATTTGTGGGAGGGGGAGGGCTTGATCTGCAACCACCCCCCAAACCAGGCAAAGCAGAATCAAACAGGCAGCTCTTCTCTGTGGAGATTCCCATTTTGCCAGACTTTCCAAAGAATGGGAGATTTACTAGAGAAGCTGAATGCAGACATCAGAGAATGGGATAATTGGATCCAGGTGGTACACTTGGTTGGCTATGAATATTATTTGATGGGAAAAGTTTCTCCCCCCCAACTCCATGTGTGCTGTGCAGGAAGGATGTCTGAGCCCAAGCCCAGCTGAAAGCTCTTCAGAGATGAGTTTGTGCCACTCAATAGCCTTTCAGCAGAATTAACCATTTTCAACACTTGCCAGGCTCTCGAAAAGACACTGACGACGGAAAGAAGCAACAGGCTGGAGGATTCTCTTTCTACCCTCCGTAAAATCAAAGAGTCTGGAGCTACCATTCAGATACTTTCTGTTTAGGGTTAGCCGATTCAGACCTGCCCACAGTGAGATGGAAATACCTTAGGGGAAATAATGGAGAGTTTTGAAACACATCTTCAAGTTATCACAACATGACCTCCCCATGTTCCTTTTCCTCTCTCTGCCAGGTCACCAGGGTCCCTGTGGAATCATGTGAACAATATACAACTTGTGGAGAGTGTCTAAGCTCAGGGGATCCTCATTGTGGCTGGTGTGCCCTGCACAACATGTAAGTTTGTGGTGTTCAGGGGTAGTCCTAGCATGCAGAAGACTGGGGGTTTCCTGGTGTGGTGGACTAGACAGTAAAGGAATTTTCCTCTTTTGAACAGTATAGATTATAAATGAGATGCAATGTGGGAGAGGAGAGGGAGAGGCCACAGGGTTTGTTTCCTGCATTCAGTCCTTTGCTCACCTTCTCAGCCACTTTAAAACCATATGACTATGTCCTCACGTGATTGTAAAAGTCACAGGGCAGCTGTAGAATCCTAAAATTTCCAAAAGCCTCTTGCATTGTCTGGACAAGAAGCCGAGCTAAGGCTTACAGACCAGATGGTAAGATGCCAGAACTTGGAATTTACACTCCAGTTTGCTGCTGCGTGAACCTAGGTGGGTCCCCTGACAATTCTGGGTCTCCACTTCTCCTTTGCCTATTTCACAGGTGAATTGTGAAACCTAAATGAAATAATAAGTGCTTTGGAAATAAAGAAGAGGCAACACAAATCAAAATAATTATTAAGGTCTCTGTACCCTTGGGAGGACCCTTCTGGCCTCATTATTTCATGATTCCAAGAAGTCTGCATTGCATCCAACTAGCCACATATCCCTATTCAAATACAGCCCCACCACTGAACAACAGCTCAATAGAAATGCAAAATCACACTTAAACTTCCTAATTTGAGGAGCCCCAGAGGAAGAGAAAAAGGGTGAAAGCCCTAAAACAGGAGCCTGGCTAGGGATTCTGTTGCCCAATAGTGTTGGAAACTCCATGGCACCACGCCAGCTAGCAAAGCGTTTCTATGAAATGTGCTGGGTTTGGGGTGGAGGCGGAGGCAGAGGGCCAGAGTTCAGGGTCCTGCACAATAGCTCTTGGCTTTCAGCCTCTGCAGCAGGTGTTGGGAGGGCTCTGGAGGGAGGGAGGGAGGCTTCACAGATGCAAAATCTGGACTGGATTTAAGCCCACTAACAAAGGATTGAGTCCCTGCTTGGGTTTTGGAGGTAAGAGACTTCTCAAAAAGTTTCACAAAAGTGATCTCAACAAAACCTGAAGAGTAAGTTTCCATGTAATTTAGTCAGGGGTCAAGATGCCAGAGCCACCAACTCTGCTCCAAGAATGGAAAAGCAGGTAAAATTGTCAAACTTTCAGTGCCCCTGACTCAAGAATCTGCAGGCTCTTTTTCTGAGAATTTGACAGTTCACTCACAGCTACATGGGAATGTCCCAGGCTTTAAGCCCTCACACTTGCAGTAGTCACTCTCCTGTCCCATCTACACACTCCTGCTCCATCCTCCCACCCTGCCTTTATCTCCAGGCTTCAGTGCCTGTTACACTCTGCATGTGCAGAAAGAATTCAGTAGAATTAGTTTGGAGTTAGTTTATTTTCTCCAGCTTGTGTCAGCACCTATCATTGCATCAGTAATGACCCCATCTCTTAAGTACCCTAGAATACCTTGCTGTTCTCCTGGTCCAGGTCATCCTTCTAGAAGGATGGAACTCTATCAAGACAGCCCAGATTTCCTCTGCCCACTGAACTCCTCACTTGTCTTCAGGGAATCTTCCCCACCTCCCTGGGTACACACCTTCCAGCCATTCTACCTAGCAAACTTGCCTGGGGACAGGAGCTGAACCTTTTATATGCAGGTTTTTCATTACCTGGCATTCATATCTTCAGCAGACCCCCTTATACTGTTCTCCCACCTACCCCCAATACTGCCCAACTAGTAGGACAGTGAGCACCCAGCAACTTCAGCCTCAGGCCAGAAAGCCAGCCTCTTCTAAAGCAGCAGAGGATTGAGGCAGAGGGCTGATAACAGAACCTCTGGGTGCCAGGGGATTTGAAACCCTCCTGTCGCTTCTGTATGATTTGCCCCTACAAGTGTGTTATTGTCTCCAAGACTATTTATCTCTGTTAGGGTTGTTGCCATAAATAGTATGATTTTTTTCAAAAAGAGCCATTTCAGTTAGTCAATGAGATAAAGGCTCTAGTCAAGAGCTCACTTTAAAGCCATCATAAGGATTCACTTAAACCTCCATAATTCTTCCTTTGACAGCACTCATATTTGAATCCATTATGTACTTGGAAGGGAAGAGAGGAGGAGCTTGGGTAGTCAGAGTAGGAAATACTGCTTGACTGTGGACTACAGTAGTACTGTGCCCTGTGGCTATTTGGTTTGGAGCTAGACTGGTCCTGAGCCTGTCCCATAAGACACAGCAGGTAACAGCCCCAAGCTTCTGAGTTCAGGTAACACCTCATTTACCTGCCACCATGGAATGAGGAGTTTGAAGCCAGAGATGATTTTAGGAAAAATGACCATGTGGACTTTCTGACACAGGCAACCCTGGACACCTGCTTCATCTGTCTCTTTAACTTAAGGCATTATTTCATGACTCAAACATTTATTTAAAATATAACTTATGACAGGTAGACTATCTCATTGAATAAAACATAGTATCTTCCTTTAAAGAACTATTAATCCAGCCAAAGATCATATGCATCCTGTGTCACAACAAAGACCTTTGCTTGTTAGCATCTTTGGAGGGGGAGAATGACAATGTTATTAATCATTATTAATTTCAGTATCACAGGGGCTAGCATGGGGATACTTCCCCTATATGCCCATTTTGAGTACCACCGCACTTTACTCTTAGCCCTCCTTCTCAAGTACCCAAAATTTCTTACTTGAGCATCCCACAGTACTAGTATGGTGTCCTTTATATCTAACCAGCATCTTGGTTTGGAACTAATACTGCTTTCTGTGAAATAACTTTAGCTTCATGTGACAGTGGACCCCTGAGAATGCAGTGAAAGTCATCACAAGGCAACAGGATTTAGGGCTGGGGCAGCAACACACTTTTACCAAGGAATGGTGGAGACCTCTTATGAATCTGTGTTCATGTAGGTGCTCTAGAAGAGACAAATGCCAACGGGCCTGGGAAGCAAATCGATTCGCTGCCAGTATCAGCCAGTGTATGAGTCTTGAGGTGCACCCCAACAGCATCTCTGTGTCAGATCACAGCCGGCTGGTGAGTACACAGTAGGGAGGACTGGAGCAGAGTACACTTCTTTAATACTGGCATGTACTGATCAGGATTTCAGTGCTAATATCACACACACACACACACACACACACACACACACACACACACACCCCTTTGGTAACTCCTGTTGTACAGGGTATAGTCACCACATTCTTCAAATTTATTATCCACAGATTTGTTTTGTAAATCTGAATTTTGCATTGAGCTAAAAGAAAATCTATGATGTCATACAATACTTAACAGAACATTCTTAGGACATGGTTTGATTTCAGTCTTCTGTTTGTTAATTATTCAAGAAAGCCTTAGCTTGCCACTCACTGTATTTGGTGGAGGCAGAAGAGAGACTAAAAGAAGACTGAGACTCATTCAAAGTGTATGCTTTAAAAGGATATTAAACATAATAAAATAGCCACCTGTCAAGGTACAACCCAAAAATATTCCATGTCCTTAGGCTATAACTACAATTTCATTGTGAAGGTTTTATGAGCTACATGAATGTTAATTAGCTAATGAACCTTCTATAGTTTCAGTTCATTCATACTCCACCAAGAGGTTTTGGCTACAGTGATGCTAATGAAACAATCAGGGAGGCTGTGCCTATTGTGAGAGCGGAGGACAAACTAATTGAAAAGTGGCTAGAGTTCAAAACAACACTTTCCAAATTCTGAGAGTCTACTTTTTTACCACTACAATGAAGCTCTGCAAACTTAGAGATGCTGGAGACTGCTGTTCTAGACTGGAGTCCTTGGATAATAGATATTACTTAGCCATCAGTAAACTTTCTCTGATTCTCTGAGCATCTTGAGAGCCCCCTGCCCACCCCAGGGCACTGCTGGAAAGTAGAAGGCCCAGACAGAAGAGAGAAGAGAAGCTCTGGGGCACACAGTTTTCAAATAAATGGATGAGTGGTAACCAGGGCAAGGATCTACTTTCTTTTACCAGCCTAGCTCCATACCTGGCCAGCCTCCACCTTGGTGAACCTTACACTCCCAGGAGCTCAAGCTAAGGCCTGTGGTAAAGTCCTAAGTTCATGACTCAATTGCAGGTTCCTCTGTGCATTGCAACTAATTTCCAAGTTACATAGAGCAGGGTCTGAAATAAATGTCAGTACACATCCCCTTACTTCCTTGAACACCCAAGTGCTTTCCTATGTTGAACAAGATTGAAGAAGTAATCTTTATGAAGACTATTGACCCCACACAACACACAAACACTTGTTATTCTAATTGTTCAGTGTCAGAGATAAAGATCACTAGACCAGTGTCCTTGTATTGTAGATGAGATCAAGGAGGTCCCAGAGCAATAGGTCCTGACAGGGAACCTTGCCTGGTTCCTGGTTCTCCTGAGTTCTTGTTTCTCCCACAGCTCAGCCTGGTTGTGAATGATGCTCCCAACCTCTCTGAGGGTATCGCCTGTGCCTTTGGGAACCTGACTGAGGTGGAGGGGCAGGTGTCTGGGAGTCAAGTCATATGCATCTCACCTGGACCCAAGGATGTCCCTGTCATTCCTCTGGATCAAGGTAAGGACTATGTCAAAAGAGCCATGGGTGCCACGGTGAGCTTAGGAGTCACAATATTGGCATGAAGCTACCTGACCAGTATTCACATACCAGATGCTAATATCGGCTTATGGAACTTGTTTGAGTTTGAAAGCACACTGCTATGTCCAAAGTGAGATTAAAGGACTCAGTCTTCTGGACTGAGAATATATAATGTGCATTGTGCTACTTCCTCCCCTTTCTAGAAACAGGTGGGATTTGGGCAGTAGATTGCTTAGGGCTCTCTCCACAGAACTTGGTTTGAACAATTCTTGAGTTAATATTCTGAAATCCTTTCAGTAATTGATCATGACTAACCAAGTCAAGGGATTCATGGAATCTGTTATTGAGTGACAGACTATGATTCTCTGTCAGGGGGAGGGGGGGCAAAACAGGTTCAGGCAGGCTTTCTCTACCATTGTACTCCTAGGGGCTCCATGACATGACTTTCCCCACAGTGTGTTCACTAGGCCCCAGGTTCTCTCACTCTGTCTTCTCTTGCAGACTGGTTTGGCCTGGAGCTGCAGCTGAGATCCAAAGAGACAGGAAAGATCTTTGTCAGCACCGAATTCAAGTTCTATAACTGCAGTGCCCACCAACTGTAAGCATTGCCTCAAAAAGAGCCTTGCCTGGGTCTGGATGTGGGTATGAGGTTCCACTTCGTCCCTCTAGGGCAAGACTTGTTCAGTAGTCACATCGAAGTCTCTCTAGCAGGGCTAGCACATGTTCATTTGAATGGCAGTCACCACAGCCCATAATTTCATTTCTTTGGCCCCACCCTAGTACACTCTATCCCCAATCCTAAAGCTAGGATGGTAAGAAGAAGGTCCTGACCTAGGAGATGTAAGAAGAGGTCTTTAGCCAATTGGCAGTGGCTTTGAAGGCAGGTGCAGTGGGTGTGAAGGAGTCTGCTATGCACACAAAGGAGGATCGGCATAAGAAGCAGCATTCTTCCAATGAGAGGGCCTGGGCTGGAGGAGGCAAAAGAGATTTAACTTCAGTGTGCAACATATTCCTCCTTGATATACGTTATGAGCAGGGCACAAGAGGAACAAGAGGTAGAAAATGTGTAGAGGCAGCCAAGGCAAGGCAAGGAGACTGAAACAGAACTAGATAAAAGTGACCACTAACCCACTACATTTCAACCCCCAAATAAACCAGCTTGGGAATTACACACTTTTTGGAGGGAGGACCTGTCAACCTTCATAATCTGAGACAGCTATAACAGAATCTATTGTTTGTGAGATAGCAATCCAGTGTGAAGTCACCACACTTGGTGATGTATTTCTATGTCAAGAAAGATGCTGTCACAAGCAGCAAGTTTTAGCAGAGAAAAACAAGTCTCCTTGACAGCCAGGATTTTATTTTATTTCTCAACATTATCTTATACTTCTCTACTCCTGGCATTCTATTAAAAGTCACAGTATCAAGTTTACCCCCACCCCGTTTTTAAGATGGTAAGCTGGAATCCTTAGACAGTAAGTGCCCCAATGATAGTGACAGAATCAGACAGTAGAAAACTCAGGTTAGAGTCTGACAAATACCGTTTCTTTTACACTAGGCTATATTGGTATTTTACTTGTTGAATCATATATATTATCAAAAATCTATTAGCAATGGATACATGAAATAGCATTGACTCAAACTCAGAAACAATTTTAGACATGACTGACCTTGGTTGTGCTGGCTAGAAAGAATTCTTTCTAGGGTGTGTGTGGACCCAATCATCTCATACTATGTCTTACTAGCCTAGACCCTTGAATGGAAGCCCCTACCATCCAGACTTAATAAGGACCCCACCAGGTGGCGCCAGATTGCACTTATTTCTGTTCATAACAGCTTAAGTATAGTTCTGAAAGGCTATCTTACAGAAACTGAGGAGGAGGAAGACCAGAGCTCTCAGTACATTTCTATCACGGTGCTCTGTACACACACACACACACACACACACACACACACACACACACACACACACACACACACACAGAGCCTCCAGATAAGCCCAGAAAGAAAGAAGTTCTCGCTCTCTCTGGGAAGAACATGTATGCCACAGGCATATGCTACTTCTCCATGCTAGGGCCACTAGTGATAAGGGGCAAAGTTACCATTCAATGATGTAAATTTCCTAAACTGAGAAACACAAGCATTGTGAACCAAATTGTGAATAGTCAAATGTTATTCAAGTTGTTGAAATAATAGATGATTTAACTTCTTAAAAATAATGATCACATTTAACATTATTCTTTAGAAAAAAACACTTCCCATACATTATGTCACAACACCAAACAGCCCTGAGGACTACACAGGAATGTTTTGTAACAGACAGATGAAGAAATGTTAATGCAGAGAGTGAGTGACTTACTCAAGGTGACATCAGTGCTGGCAGCAGAATCCAGATAGAACCAGATCTGCCTGACCTCTGCCTCTCTGCTCTTTCAGCTAGCTACTCTGACTGATAACCCGTGGTATACTGGCATTAACTACCAGCAATTAGAGTTTTAGAAATCTAATTCATAGTATTTACCAATTTCTGTGGTTTAAATGCTCTGATCATAGTCATTTTCAGTCCATTAGAGTAAAATTCTAGCTTGCAAAATTCCTGAAAATATAAACTAGGACACCACTGTTTGGTAGGTTAAATTACTCCCACTGCTGTCCCAATTTATTGCTGTGTTTCTGGCTCCATGAACATCTCAGATGCAGAACCCACATTCTCAGTCCTAGATTGTCCACTAGTTCACCTTCCCAAGAATGAGATGAGAATGTAAGGACAACAGTCTTCCTTCATAACAGGCCTGTATGGCTGGCCCTCTTGTTGTCTCCTCCTTGCAGGTGCCTGTCCTGTGTTAACAGCGCCTTCCGCTGCCATTGGTGCAAGTACCGGAACCTCTGCACACATGACCCCACCACCTGTTCCTTCCAGGAAGGCAGGATCAATGTTTCAGAGGTAAGAACATTCTCTGTGGCATAACAACATTCCCGAAAACGCAGTCTCCTTGCACCCTAGATGATCTGTCCAGTGGCTTAACCATCTCTTGTCCTGGCCTACCTTGCTCACCTTATCAGAGATTCTGCATGTTATAAATAAATGATAATATAAAGTTCAATAAAGTAGCAGTAGAAGGTCCCCAAGAAGAGGCTAAATCTGCTAGACTACTAAGACTGTATTCAAGAGTGGAAAGGTGATTGCTAGTTGAAACCAAACGCTCCGAGGAAGCATACCCAACAAACAGACCCCATGCTCTGAGAGACTGTAATGAATGCTGTCTATTCTTTGAGCCTAGCTCTTTGCTTGGCTGTAGACTTACTGTGCTTCAATAGAACATTCACTCTCGCCCATTTTTTCATGCCAACTTTTCATCCAACTCTAAAATTCAATGATTCTTTGACGCTGATGTATTACTGGGTGGGTGGCCTTGGAGACAGAAAGAAATCCAGCTAGCAAAAAGCACCCAGCATTGCCAAAAGTCCTATTATATTATCTAGTTGAAGCTCCTTCCCTAAAGTCTGACCTGCCTTTGTCATTGATACAGTGAAATATCATGTTCATCTTTACTGTGAATATTCCACTTAATACCAATTATTCACAAAGCTTGGTTCTCTCACATTCCCCCATATGCCTCAGCTCCATGAAGCCTGCCTCTCAATTCCCTTTCTTTTGTCTATTTTTCATGCCTGGGGTAGCCAATTAGAACTAGACAACTAGGATCTTGCACGCACACACACACATAAATAACCACACACACACACACACACACACACACACACACACACCTTTTTCAGTATTTTAGAAAAACTTGCATATATTGATGAGTGACTGTGAAATTTTCATATACTATTGTAGCCTTTCTAGATATATCTCCCTCCTGCATTGAACTAGAAGCTGCTTGAAAGCAAAGGCCATATCTTATCTTTAAGCCTAATACTTTACTGGTGAATATTTGTAGAATGCATACATGGGGGGTGGTACAGAATGGAGTGAACTAAGCCTAAGTGATGGGGACTGCTACTTATCAATGATAATCTAAAATTAATTTCTTGGTTCTACCAATCTTCGTAGATGTGTTGGTTGCTTCTATAGCTGACCATAAAATAGACCCTGAAGTGTTTTTGCAAACAGATATACCTGGCACTCAACAGCTCACCCTTTCTGAAATGATCTGTATTATAAGCAGTTTTTTTTTTAAAGTACAAGTTGTCTGTCTGTATTGAGAGTAGCAGATAACAGCTACTAGTTATGACTCCATAAGTATTTAAGACAGACCCACTCACAGCTGCCTCGGAATAATAGAGCCAAGTATCCAGTCCCTGGGGCAATCTAGAAAAGATTCTAGTAAAGGCATGCTAGAATGCTACATTAATCTTAATGGATACTGGGAATTAATTCCTGGTCTGGGATTCTGCAGGAGTTTGAAGCCAGCCTTCGTGGGATAGGGGATTGAGTGCAGAAGGTTTGGAGTAGGAGCTAGCACAGCCTAGGAGGCAATAAAAGAATGGCCATAGGCAGCAAGCCACTACAGAAGAGCTAAGGGCAGGTGAAGGTTAATAATCACTTTCTTTAGAAAGTGGCTACTGAAGTTATGAAGTTCCTTCATAAACTGGAAGAGGAAAGCTGGAACCCAGGAAGAAGCTGGTGTGGATCAGGACAAAGAGCAACTCTGTGTCTCTGGAGGCTACCCTTTCAGGCAGATAGAAATCCAAAGCCAAGACTGAGGGTGACCTGCAGCTGGAGCAAGGGCAAGCAGATTGTCATAGGGAGCAAGACAAATAAACGATGGTGGGGAGGCCTGAGGGCTGAGCCCCAAAAGAATAATTGGAAACAGGCCCAACCCCATTCACCACAAGGAACCACTGAAGCATAATTCCTCTTGAGTAGCAGGAGAGAGATTTGAGAGTCCAGAGAACTGCCTCTGGGTTACTCAGGATTAAATGATTACCAAAAGACCTTGGGGGCAAATGCAGACTCACATCCCCTGTTCAGTCTAACTTCCACTTTTTAGTATCTGTGCCTTGGGTACCTTGCCCTCGTCTCTTCTTCTTCTCCCCATGTCCCCATCAGAGGGCAGATGCTCTCTTGCCCTTATACATGCCGGTTGTTGGCACAATACTGGAACTAAATGGAGGCTATGAGGGAAGCCCAGAATCCATCCAGCTGCTGGCTTGACTCAGCAAAGGAAATGGAGTACAGTTTCCTAGCACAGTGGCTAGGGCCTCTTTCTCAAAGTCCTAAAATACAACTGAATCTTTTAGTCACAGCTGACAACACATTTCTTCTTAAATATTGGCTTACAGGCTCTGCCTTTTTCTGTTCAAAGCTCTGCTTTAGGGGACCTCATTCCCCAAAGTTCAAAGAATAACAAAAGTGCATGAGCACAGCTTGGGTAAACTTGTTTTAGGGACTGTAAATCCCTTAGATATCTTTTTAAGGTTGCTAGAATATCTTTTTACCAATTCCTTCAAGCCCCTCCTCCAACCCTGAATCAAAATTTCATGCCTGTATACTTGGTAGAAGCAATGTATCACTGATTAGCACCGCCAATTAGCACCACCGATTAGCAACACTGCAACAGTCACGCCTCATGTGTTCATAGTTCTGCACCTGTGGCACAATTCTCAGTGTGCCTTCCCAGGACTGTGCCATCAGCATCACCTGCAAACTTGCTAGAAATTCAAGTTCATGGGTGCTATCCTAGACGAAGCTAAAGAATGAGAACCACTGACAGATGGCATTTCAGTTGACTCTGTAATGCAGTTTCACTTAACTCTTATTTGACATCTATAGTAACCAGGAGGCCAACAACTTGGAGATATTCCTCGGGGCTATGGAAAATTAAGCATCCAGAAAAATCTGACTCATTTGCTCTCTCAGAAAATTGGAACCTGTGAGCTTATTGGTCTCCATGGCCATGGTTATGCTTGTAGGCTTGGCTTTGGTCTGACCTCTTGCCATTGGTCATGAAGGCTCAGTTGTAGATGGACCACCACAAAACTATCTCTTAAAATGGAAATACTTCCCATGAAAAAGTCAGAAGAACCGTATTTCAGAGGTTGATCTACCCACATCCTTCCAGAAACTCCTGGGCCAAATCCATGCTTAAGCCTGACAAGGAAGAACTGACAAAGCACATGCAATTCTACAATAGGGGTATACTAGCTTACATCTTTTGCATATTTTCATGTGTACATTACTTTGTTTGTGAATAAATTTCATTTAGTCTTCACTATTTATTAAGTTGATTCTGTGACAAATTAAGGTTGAATATTCCTCTGATTGTTGGTCGAAGAAATGAGAATGTCAGAACTCAGCCCAAAGTGGTTTTGAATAAGCTTGAATCTCCTGACTCTGCCATATTTGTACATACCCAAGAAATACACAGTATTCATATCAACAGTTATTAAAACAGCCTGTTACCACACAATCACTGTGTATCGCTTCTTTGTTAATCTAGTTGTCAGGTATTACTGACTCCATTTTGTACCAGAACTTCATCCGGAGCATCTCTCAAGCCCTTTGAAGGGGCTGAGCTTCCTCTTCTCCATGCCCTCCCTCAGTCAGAGTCCCTCAGCTTTCTGACAGGCTATCTAAACCTCTGTTTCTCAGCAGCGCAGAGTTAGCAGGCAGTGTGCACAGGAATCTGTACAGCTGCCAGCCTTGAAGGCTCATCTCCCTCCATAGCTGAAAGAGGCCTAGTGAGATGTACACACATAAATATCTTTTTTACACCCATCCCAAGGGGAAGATAGAACCAAATAAATCCGATTAGCTTACCAGGAAGCTAGCTGCTCTCACTCTTTGAAGTCCAGTGGGTGAAGATAATGCCATTTCCACATGGAAGGAGTCCTTTTGAGGACCAACAGGTCCTCAGCATTGAACTAGGGGAATCCCAACCAAAGTGTACAGGCATCAAGGCAGTCTCCCTGCCTCTTACTGGGCCCTGGGGTGTTCTCAAACAGGACATCTGATCACCTTCATTTAAACTGAAACACCTGCTGAAGAGGCTTGACTGCAATGTGAGGTATTAAGAGGAGATAAGATAACCTAAGCTTGTTGGGAAATCTACAGGGTCATCAGTATTTGACAAATTTGACGAACATCTTTATATTCTACAAAAATGTTATTTATGGTTATTGATCTTCTTGTTCTTAGGACAAAAACACTGTTCTCTCTCTTTTGCTCTCTCCTTGCTCTCCTCCTCCCTCTCCATTTTTCCTATTCCTTCTTATTTAACCCACTCTCACACCATCCCATGATTTTGTGTGTGTGTGTGTGTGTGTGTGTGTGTGTGTGTGTGTGTGTGTGTGTGTAGAAACAAGTGGCATAGGAATGGCTTTAGATGGGACATGTTACCTTCCTAAGCCCCAGAGGTATCAACTTTCCAGCAACACTGAGACTTCTTGGCTGTCAGCTCTCCTGACTCGTCCCTTGATCTCACCATTGCCATTTCTACCCCCCAAACTCCTACCGTTCACTCCTGACCTTATGGATCCATCTCACAGAACAGGTCTGAATCTTATTTGCTGCCAAAGATGCAGATTGTGAACTTGGAATACCAACCTCTTCTTTACTTTACACTGGGAATAGAAGAAAAGTCCTTTTCTACCTGACCCCAGAGCAGCTGCCAAATAAACGATGCCCAATGCATCCTTTTGCTTCTAGGTCAGTGTTGAGCATGTTTTGGCATTAGGGAAGAGTCTATTCATCTATAAAACTAGATTTTAAAAGCCTAAAAGAGCACAGAATTTTTTAAAATTCTAGACTGTTCTTTGAAAATGTATGACCCATGGATAACTCCTGCCCATAACTCGCCTTCCTCTAAGCTGGATGACCGTTGGCACATATTAGAATATATTCAGCTATCACTCCACAGCCAAGGGGACAGGGACTGGTTCCAGAACCTTTACAGATTCCAAGTCCCTTCTGTTAAACAGTGTGACATTTTCATAAAACCATATACATGTTGTCCTCTACCTTAAATGATCTCTAGGTGTCTCAGAACCTATCACTCTGTGTCAGTGCTATATGAGTATCTGCTTTCTTTATTTGAGAAAACATCACAGTGGGGACCATGTATGTATCTACTATATGGATAACTTCTGTTTTTCAAATGTCTTTGGTCCTTGGCTGATAGAATCCATGGATACCGAGGGCCAAATATGGGGAGATTTTTTTTTTGTCATCAAAGATATAAAGGATACTACAGTCTTATTTGCTGACTAGAGATATCATATTTCCAAAAGCATATCTAGGCCCCCTGAAATTTAAATTTGTTCTCTGAACTCATTAGAGAAACAAGAACTTTTTATAGCAACTGATTCAAAATCTGAACCAATCAATATCTATATGTGTGTCTGCCTTTAGGTCTGTACATACATGCATTCATACACACACATGCACACACACATATACACACATGCACACACACACACACACACACACACACCATTATAGATCAGATTTATTTCTATCATAAAGATTCTAGCTAGATTTTTAGCTGCTGGCTGGATGTGCTTCTTTTCAGAGGGCTACCTGGGTTTCCTGAGTTTCCTGGCTATAAATCTGTGAAAGACTCTGTCAAAAGTGCCTGCAGGGGATGAAAGCAAAAGAGAAGCAAAGAGCAGGTTTATGAGTCGGCAGCTTGAGCAACTAACTCCTAAACTAGGCCCCATCTGTTCTGGGATTCCCTATGATCCTGTCCTCTCAGAAAACCTGCTTGCTGGAGTCTTCCTATGCAGTAACTTGTAGGCAGGAGTGGCCAAGCTTACCCTGAAGTCTTTCTAGCCTTCCAGACAGGTCTCAATAGGAAATTCTGGCTCCAGCTCTGTATAAATGGACATACTACTCAAGAGATATGTCTGTGCCTGTAGGTAATTATGGAGCTCCAGAACCATGACTACAACTACCAGTTGCAGTCCCAGCTTGAGAACAAATTGCTTCTCAAGTTTACCTTATTTCTTACCAGCCTCCAAAGTTGGAACTAAAAAGAAACTTCAAAATTCTTTTGTCTATTACTTTACCTTCCCCTTTGCAATCACCCTCCTGCAAACAATGACTAAGTATCCACTCCATTTCTGACATAAGATGAAGACTTAGGATGTGGGGTGGAAAAGTTCAGACTCAGTCCTTGAGAAGATCACAGCCCAACAAGACAAACAAACCCACAGGAATTGTGGCTGCACAGACTCAGTGCAAGCATGGGGCAATACCCAGAGTTCTAGCTGAAGTTACTGCAGGACAGGGTCCGGCCAGCTTTCCTGAGCCAAGTTGGAAGGCTGGGTAACAGATGATTAACTATATGATTATGTTGAGGTAGAGCAGGGGGCAAGAAGAAGATGGCAGCAGTCAAGAGGAGTTAATCTTTGATAGGGAGAAAAGTGTGTGCAACGACCCAGATGTGTAATCAGTATGAGAAATGGCATGCTAGAACTATGTGTTCAGTATGTCCAGACCATGATATACAAAAACAAACAGATTTACAAGCAAGTAGGGACCAGAGTATAATAGGCCTGCAACTGGGATCTGGAAAAAAAAAAAAGAAGGGACCGTGTCTGTCCACACAAAGAAGCTGGCCAGTTCTGTAGATCTACAGTAGAGATTGTGATTATTCAACACCCTATGATGGCTTCTGGAATCCAGTCTCTTCTTGGAGACTGTCCATACCTTGCAGAAAATCCAGCAGTTTTGGTATTAAGGCAGCAAATACCAGCAGTACCTTCTACAGACCTTTTGGCTACATGAGCCCCTATACATTCCCCCAAACCCTTTCAGGAACTAGTGTCCAAAGGACAGAGAATATGGAGCCCCTGCAAGAACTCCCAGGAAATTAGAAATGTTTCCATGTGAAGAATTTCCACATCTGTCCTGTAGGGGGCAGAGCAGGCAACAAGACTCAGATCTTTGCTGCAGGAGGACAAACTTGACAATAAGTGTGATGTTGGACCTTTGCCTCCAGACACAGACTGAGCAAAACTGACCTCTCCCATCTCTCTCACATCCTTTTCCTGGCCCTTCCCTAGTACAGTTCCCTATTTGGGTTTTGTTTTCCAAAACAACATAGCATTCACAACATGGTAAATGAAATGAGATGAAAAGCCAGAGCAAGTATTCAGAGAATAGCTGGGGGAGTGGGGATGCGGGTACTTGATTCACCTCCTGGAAGGGTGGAAAGCCTGGCTCAGCTGGAACTGAGAAGCTGAAGCAGTAGATAACGGCTGCCTCAGGCACCAGACAATGTAAAAGGCCAAGGGGCTGGGGAACCAGATAAAACCAGAGGTGGGGTGCCTGAGCTAGGGACATGAACCCACGGAGGCTCTTTCATTTAGTCTCCAGAGATAAAACCCACAGCTTGCCATACCGGTGTTTGAAAGTTAATTCATAAATTGTAACACACACCCAAAGACTAGGATGGCTTATGGAATGGGGTTGATAATATCCACGCCCAGCAGGAGGAAAAGATTTCTTCCTCCCCACTGACTCAATGTGTCTCTTAAATAAGGTGCAGCTCTTCTCATGGGCAACCCACCAGGAAACAAGAAGGTCCTGTTCTGACTCAGGTGAGACGAGAGCTCTGAATTGAGGACTAATGAAGCTCTCTGCTTGCTCACTTAGGACTGTCCACAGCTCGTGCCCACGGAAGAGATTCTGATCCCAGTTGGGGAAGTAAAACCAATCACTCTTAAAGCCCGAAACCTGCCCCAACCCCAGTCTGGCCAGCGAGGCTACGAATGTGTGCTCAACATTCAAGGGGCTGTCCACCGGGTCCCTGCCCTACGTTTCAATAGTTCCAGCGTGCAGTGCCAAAACAGCTCGGTAAGCAGCTCACACCAATGACAAGACCTTAGATCATGTAGCATCACAAGCAGCATATTACCAGAGACAGAAAAACTTGCGAGCACCCGGAGCTGTTGAGCCATGGTCTCAGAGGAGAGAGCTCCCAAGAGAACCTTAATGGCAGAAGCTGAGATTGGGGGACTCTTCTGAAGTTAAATAACACAGTTTTGCCATTGGGAAAACTTCTGCCAAAAAGAACCGACCCCACCCGCCACCCTATCCACATTCAGTATGTGGTGATACTAGAGGGCTGCTCTAAAATGAAGATGGACAGGAAGGGGTGGGAGGAGAGGAAGGAGATGCAGCTTTTTAGGAGCCACAAGGGTTAAACCTGCCCAGGATGGTGGACAGAAAGCGAGGTGTTTAATTATAATTTCAGCCCAGAGAAGATCTTTTTATCTGCCAACTCCCTGTCTCTGACTGTGGGGGGTCAGCTCAGAGATGAAGGGCTTGACAAAGGTGTTGAGGAAAGCTAATTCGCCTGGGAGAGATAAAGAGAATCTGGGCCTCTTATCAGGGAGCTGTCAGATTCTGGGGTCACAAGCATTTGATAGAATTTGTAATCGGTGCCAAGTGCACAGGAAGCCAGACTGAGAAAGAGAGCACAACAAAGGAAGAAGGCAAGGGAAGGCTGAGCAGGAGGGCAATGGTAACATGTGCTCCAGAGCTAAGACTGGTTAGAAATGGGCAGACATAAAGAGGAACTGCCCAGGAGACTTAGTGAAGCATTGTAGGAACTGGGCCACCCAAGAGGTCAGGAAGGGCTTGAAAGTACTCTGTGAGGTCAGAACAGGAGGTTCAGCCCCTGATGGGGGCACTCTTTTTCCTGCTGTTCTAGGAGAGACCCAGGAAGACATGAGCCCTTCCTTTCTAAGACACTAATCCAGGTAAAATCTACCTGCAAAAGGAGAGGAGGAGGCTGGGGAGGTAGCACAAGTAGTGGGATGCCTGCCACCCAATCATAAGGATCTGAATTTGGATCTCCATACCCACATAAAAGTGCTAGTCACAAAGACTCACAAATGTGAGCCCACTTCTGGGTGTGGGATGGTAGAGGACCATTGGATTCCCATTGGGCAGTGATTGTAGCAAGATCTATGAACTCCAACCCAATTTCAGAAGGTAAGGAGAATGATTGAGGAAAATACCCAGTCTCAACCCTGGCCTCCACAGGCACAAGAGCACACATATATTTATGCATATATATGCACATATGCACAGAAACACACCAAAACCTCATCACATACACCTAAGAGATAGACCAACCAACCACTCTACAACTGTTGCCACATGTTAGACCTAGTTATAGGTACTAGGTCTGAGAGAGCAGTGAGGACATTAACTTCGTGTCCCCAATCACATGGACTCTAGAGAGAATAAATACATGCATAAAAGAATGCATTGTAGTTCTTGGAAAGCGCCATACTGAAGACAGAAAATGGCAATATAAAGAGTACAAGGGTAGGAAGAAGCAGGGGATATGTGTGCTGGGGGAGGGGAAACATTTGTTTATTAGCCAGGATATCAGAAAGGGCACAGGGAGGATGAAAGAGAGTAAGACTAAATGAACAAAGGTAAGCTCAAAGGTTGGCTGTTGTAGGGAGAAAGCAGCATTCCTTTTGAGTTACAGACTCAACGTATATACAGAGAGGGGCTTCAGCAAGTGTGTTTAGAGCTAATGGATTCAGCAGGAGAAGGAGTTGGAGATCTGAGCCTTTTCAGATTTCAGAAAGAACCAATGGCTAAGCCAGAGGCTCATGCTGGCTCCTGGTGGCTTTATTGACTAGAAATCAGGTGTCATAGGGTCTCCTTAGACAGCATGAGGAATTGCTTTGCACTCTGGCTTCCTGTGACAGAGAAACTTGAGAGATCTGTGCTCCTATCCTGTCCCTGCAGTACCAGTATGACGGGATGGACATCAGCAATCTAGCAGTGGACTTTGCTGTGGTGTGGAATGGCAACTTCATTATTGACAACCCTCAGGACCTGAAAGGTAAGCAACTGCCTCCAGGTGTAAGTTTGATCTTTTCATGACCTTGGGAAAGGTGGGGATTGGAGAGATCAGAGCAGGCTGCTGCTGTGCCTTGAATAGTACACTCCCTCTGCCAGCAGAGTTCCTTGGAGACTCCTAAAGCAACATTTGAAGCCACCAAAGGAGTCCTGTTGGGAGCCCTGTTTTATTACAGCCAGAGAATCCGCCAGGTGGCTGCCCACTCTCTGTACTGTTCTCTGGTTCCTGGTGACTTTGAAGTATCTTTGGAACCTAACCTAGGAGAACGGCAGACAGAGCGTCTAGAAAGCTTCCCTAGAAATGGAGATAGTACTCTCACTCAGGTTCTCCCTCCCATGTTCTCAGCCCTGGTCACTGTCACAGCACAAAGAAGGCTTATTAGTCCTGAGACCAATGGGGGATTGGCATGCTAACTCAGGTTCACACCAGAGCAGAGAAGCTCAGAAAGTGGGACTGGGTTGGAGCAAGAGGGAAATTCTGAGGCTCTTGCCCTTTAAGCTCACATTGCATTCATTCAGAAAGCAGGTCCTGGCAGGTCCTCCCTCAGGGCAGCTATTCAGAATGACCCAACTCCTAACACTTATAAGACACTCATTAGGCAATTTATTTGAAATTGTTTTTATCACTTATCTCAGTAACCCTAAATGTGTCCTGTTATTATTCCCATCCTATAGATGGTGAAGCTGAGTCATATTGTAGGTGCTGAGATAGTCTGATTTCAGAACTGGCATGCAAATTAGTACCCACGCACAGCAGGAGGCATTTAAGGGGAGAGAGTAGGTTCTGTAGTTGCTTCAGTATCTATGGAATACAAGTTCTTGTCCCAGGTACACCATTACAGTCAATATAACAGGTAGTTTGTGTTTACTTGTTCTCAGACTAAATTATTTTCATCACTAGAAGACAGATATTTTCCATGCTAAGTTAGATCAGTTAAATCCCAGAGGTTGAACCCAGAACCTGAAGGGAAATGGCGATCAGGTTCAGACTGGTACATCAGACTTTGCTGACATCTACAAGGCTGTATAGGTGCTCAGCCAGCCTCGGCTTACCTTCCTACTTGTGTCTACCAGATCCTCAACATCAGAGAAAGCTGTACATGAATTGGGTTCAGTGGGCCACTGAGTTTAAGTACCCATGTTCTCAAACTCAGCAAGCCAAGTTTCATTGCTGGTACTTCTGCCTGAACCATGAAGGTTCAGACTAATGGTGGCACCTCTCTACATCCTACTGTATTCACACAGTCTATAGAAAAAGGAAAGCCCACCGCCTAGGGTCTTTCTGAGTATCTAAGAAGCTCACAGTTAAAGACTCAGATTTGTAAATTATTCACAAGTACTTGTTCAATTTCAGATTTCCTTTGCTTATCCTGTGCCTTGGAGACCACAGGTGTAAGACTTTTGAGGGCTTAGAGTGCTGAGTAGTCTGTGCAGCTAGGATAGGGAAACTAGACAGAACTGAGGTGTCATAGAGTGCTATGGGAAAATGAAAAGTGTCTCTCCCCTTGGGCATACATATGACCTCTAGCAGAGGCACACATCCAGGTCACAAAATCTTAGGACAACTTGCCTGGGAAAGATGAAAGGTGGCTTTCTGAGTGATTCCTGATTATCCACCAGTAACCTCCAGGATACCCACATCCAATGGCATAGTATTGACATATAACCACAGATATCTAAATCATCTCTAGATGACTTACAATATATAGTTGAATGTAAATGTGGAGAAGACAGTTGTTACATGCTAGTCATCAAGTAATGATAACAATATGAGTCTATACATGGACAGATGTAACTACTTCTAGAAGCTGAATCCATCAACTGATTATATTCACCTAAAGTATTTACTTGGATCTGTGAATTCTCAGTATTAAACCCTGAGCTCACGACACAACTACACTTTATGACTTGTTCCTCTAGGGCCTCCAAGATAGAGAAAAATCAAAGCAAAATGCTTACGGAATGATCATGTAATCTATCAGGAACTAGTTTGTCCTCTCTGGGAATACATTCTTCATCTATGCTGGTATGAATAGAGTGGTGTCAATCTTTCCTTGCTACCATGCCTCCTACTTCAGCCACTTAGACTTTCTTTAAGCACGAGCTGACTCTGTTACCAGACTCACACAGTTTCCAGGGTGTCAATTGAAATTCCTGTCTTCTCAGGACCCAACATCAGCAGCACAGGAAGCTTGAGACCAGTATCCATAGTAAGGGAAAGTCACTACATCTTTTTGAGCTTCATTCAGTTTTACCTGCAATGAAGAAATGAGCCCTTATCTCTCATTTGTGAGAGACAGCTCAAGAGCACTGTTAGAGTTCAAAGAAAAGATAATAGGTGTGTGTATAGCATCTAATATATCACAGGCACTGCCGAGTACACACTATACAACATCTCTTTCAAACCTCCCTACAGCCAACTATTATCTCCATGATAAATATAGGTAAACAAGATTTGGAGAGGTTAAATACTTTGTCACACTGCTAGGGAGTAGAGAAGCACAATTAAAATGGATCTGATTCAGTCCAGGAGCAGAAACCTTTAACTTTTTATTTTCTGCTGTACCTCTAGATGAGGCACCCTATTCATTCTCCATGCTTTCTTCTTGCAGGGGTTTGACCCCAATGTTGTCTATGGTTGGGGCAGATCTCTTGCACCTACAAACAGAAGGTATGTGGTGAGCTTCTGCAGTCCTGTCTATGATGGCCTCCTCTCTTTGCAGTACACCTCTACAAGTGTGCAGCCCAGCGGGAAAGCTGTGGTCTCTGCCTCAAGGCTGATCACAAGTTCGAGTGTGGCTGGTGCAGTGGTGAGCGCAGATGTACCCTCCGCCAGCATTGCCCCAGCACTTCTAGCCCCTGGCTCGACTGGTCCAGCCACAATGTCAAGTGCTCCAACCCCCAAATCACAGAGGTAAGTCTCCAGCTTCTAAAAGAAAAGGGGACAAGTCAAGGACATAGGAAAGAAATACACTTATAGATGAATTCCTGAACAGAGATGGAAGGTCTTATGTGTATGGACTATGTTCCGTGCCCTGCCTTAGCCCAGCTGCATGGCTAGGCTGGCTGAGCCAGGTAGGGACAAGACATTGACTCCATGGTAAAGGAACTTTTCAGAAAGCAGCTTTAGCTTTTCTCATTGGAGGTGCTATCTGCGAAACTATAAGTAGTTCAGAAGTGCAAAATTGGAAACTGAAGAAGTAGAGAGACCATATGTTAGCTTCATGCTATTTCTCAGTGTTTTGCCTTGGTCCCAATTGGTTTTGGGATAAATAAAGTAATTAATTACACTAGGTAAAATGATGTTTACAAAATAGCAAATTGCAAAGGAAGATGAGTTAGTGATAGGGAGAGAAAGAACAACTACTTGGGTGTGAGTGACCTGGAGAGGCACAGTTGGGTCTTACTTGGGTTGCTGTCAACTGCTTTCCAGCCAGTAATTGTCAATTTTCGTTGAATCTCAATTGTGTATTCCCTACTAAGAACAAAGGCCTTGGCAGTCTGCAAAACTTGTAATTCCAGAGAGAAATCTCTGAATCTCTGAAATCTTCATCTTTCCTAACCTGATGCACTGTCCCTGTCTCTGCATCATTTTCCCCAAAGCCATGCCTGTGTCATGGAATATTGGGGAGTTTATTGAATTCCTTCCTGACCCAATCAGAGCCTCAATTTAGTTTAAGGAAAAACAAAAACTTCAAGATCAAGAGCTGTTGTAACCTTCAGATAGACTGTTTGAACAGGGAGCAGTTTTCTTATTTATCATGCTTAGCTTTGATATATTTAATTGTTATAGCAACTGTGAGAAGTTAAGTTTTCTCAGATCCATTTCACAGAGGAGGAAAATGAGGCCCAAATTCACATAGTAGATTAGAGGCCATACTCACATTTAAGCTCAGATTTCATTTTAAAGTTACTTGAGAATTCTCCATAATTTTGCATATTGTACATAGCATAGTACAATACATTATTAACTAAGGTGAAACACCACTTACTGTGTACTACAATATACAATTAGTATATAATAAATACAATGAGTATACAATATACAATGTGTAGGTTGATGTCAAGGTGATACATGATTGGACAGTGGAGAGTGGGGCAGGGACAAAGTTCCAGAGAAGGAGTTGAGAAGGAAGTACATGTGTTTCTGTGGAGAAGAATGCAGCTGATGTGGAGGGGAGGCAACTGCTGCATCATGGTACTATTCTGTAACAGGATAAACTTACACAAGTGTAGACACTTCCCCCAAACAGAGAGTGGCTTTAGTACTAGTTAACATTCAAATGTGGCCAATGACCATGCCTGCTGGCTTTCTCAATGGAAGAGAATGTTGTTAAGAGTGCTGACACGCTCTCATGCTTCAGCCTTTGCCCTCATAATAGCTAACATCTTAAAATCCTTGAAGCTCTGTGTCTGAGCTGTTCTAGTGGGTTTTGACAACTTCTGGCCTGAAAACTTATACTGTTTCATGTTTTGCAATATGTCTTTCTGCTATGGTTGTCAGTCTCTGTGCCTGTCAATACCCGTGGTGTCTGGAGCTTAAATCAGGAGAAATTCTGTCATCAGCACTTCCTACCTCTACAGGCTCTGGGACTGCAAAGCCTGGTGTCTGTCTGCTCTCAGCCTGGCTGGAGCTTCTATAAGCCCCAAGGCAAGCTGCTCACAGGGAAGCCTCTGCCTCCACCACCTACCCTGTTCACAGACTGAGGACTGACAGGCTGCTGGCTTCACAGAGGACACCCAAATTACAGGAGGCTAATTAACCTCCTGAGGTAATTAGGCTATAATTGATTTTTCCAATGAATGTATCAGCAACAGAAGGTGTTCCAAGGCTCCTAAGGGTAATTTTCATATTGAGGATGTTAAGATATAAAAGGACTTCTTGGGAAGAGACACACCTGTGCTGTGTTCCAAACCCATTCAGGCACATCACTCTAGACAGGACATATGGCAGGAAGTATCTAGGCCCGGATGACTAGTCACTATTGCCTGTCCTGTTTTCTTTGATGTTGTATCTCTCACCCTCAACCAGACTCTCCTTCATCTGTGAGTCATTTTCTGTTTTTTCTAACTGGTCACTTATGAAATAATTTCAAGTTTATAAAACAGATACAAAAATAGTACAAAGAACATTCCTATCCTCTTTACCCATGTTTTCCAAAGTTACCATCTTAAAGAAGCATAATGTAATTATCAGTTAATATTGATCCTGTAATATCATCCGACATACATACTTTATTAGCATTTTCCCAATTGTCACAATTATATCTTTTTCTGGTGCGTAATCCAATGTAAGGTGGAATCTGGGAGCCAGTGTGTTGTTTCATGATGGCATTGTCTTGTCCCTTTGGTCTTTTAATCCACAGTCCTAATAATGACTTCCATGGTACTAAAAAGTTATTTTTGTTGTTATGTTGTCTGTTATGCTGTCTGTGTCCGTCAATTTGGGTATACCAGATGTTTACTCGTGGTTTAATTCAGGCTGAATACTTTGAGTAAGAATCATTAAAAGAAAAAGAACATAGAAACCAACTTGAGGGATATCTGAAAAGATTGAGTCCACCTGTTCTTGCTGATATACGCAGACAGACATTTAATAGAAAAGGAGATGCATCTTCATATTATAATCCCAACTAATAAATATATAGAAAGAACTATGGAAAAAGAAAGTTACAATTTTAATGTGCACAGCTGTAATTGTTTCAAACAAGGATGGTCTTTAGATACAAAGATGAGGTGAAAGCTGATGAGAAATACAATACTCACACAATCTTGAGCTATCTTCCCATAAGATCATTAATTATAATGGGAATAGTAGCTTCTTGGTGAAGAAAACTCTCCAATCCTCTCCCCACCTCAACTAAACAGTCTTCACATCACCAAAACAACCTTGAAGACCTTCTAATACCCCCCTGAAATAGTACAACCTCTTTTCTGTGGCATTATTTTTACAATAACATTTTTTCAAATTTTTAAGAGCAATCAACTCATTTTCTTTTCAACTTTCTTGTATAATCCCATTGTGCTGACATAGCTCTCTTTTTTGGAATGTCATAGTTACTTCTATGTACTGATAATCTTTACACTTAATCTCCCTTATCTTCAGAATATATGTTGTCCTTAATACCACGCAGAGCAGCCAACATAAGCCACTAACTATATGATCCTTCTAAATGGTGCTTGGGAAAGTCAATAATTTGCCCAAAGTCACACATCTGGTTAGCAGTAATACAGAGGTTGAAAACTAGAGCTCTTTGTCATTGGGGGAAAGGGGATCATGCACTTTCCCACTTTACTCCATCCCAAAGTAGCTCTGTGTTTAGCATTACAACCTCTTGGAAGACACCAATAGGTGTCTGACTTATGGGGCAGTCCAACAGCCTTTGAAATAAATCTTAAAGTTACTGTGCTTAATTAATTGTCTTCCTACACATAATCAGGTTCAACTCCATTTCTCTAAGTAGAGGAAACAGTTCGAGAATTCAGGGATACATGTGAGCATAAGGCAACCACATTTTTTCCTTCAGGCATAATCTTTTATTTAATGCCTACCCCAAGTGTTATGTGATATGCAGTTGTTTTCAGCCTTCATCCACCAGTGCAATAGTGGTAGAAGTCAGTCTTCGGTCCCCTGGGTTGAGATCTGACCTCTGAGGCATCTCCATCTGGCAGGAGAACCCAGATGGTGTGCATCTGTAGCCTAGGACAGAGATCAGGCTAAAAAGAAAGGCACAGAAGTTTTGAAAAACAGAGGAATCACAGGTGGTGCTCCAGGCAGTGACTAGAAACCTACGTCACTTGAAATCTGAATGTTCCCATGTGTTCCTAAACCTATATGCTGCATGATGCATTTCCCACCAAGGATGTCCTGATGCCAGGCAATTTATCCATTGACCACTATATAAATTTCACTTATTTTCAATCTCAGTAACTTCTAGCCTCACTAATCCATGTTTATGGAAGAGAGATTTTGTTTAACTTACCTCGGATACATGTAACTGATATAGAAAAAAAAAGTATAAAACAGTATATATTTCCCTCCAAAATTAAGGGTAGATAATTTTTGATATTGTACCAGTTTGAGGATAGATCCATCCTGTTCCCCTGCTTTCCATTTGCCAAATAATTATAAGGAGATTGTTTTGCTCAGACTCTTTCAGATGCTAATGCATTTACAGAACTGCCTGAGAAGCTAGGACAGTTGTAAGTATTTAGCCAAACAGCTGCACCACATATTTTTAAGAAAGACGAAAATCCACCTGCCCAGGGCTGGAGTAACTCACTGGAAAGTTACCAATAAAGAAGACAGCCAACTTTCTTGAGAAACCAGCCAACACTCTGATCTCCTGTTCATTTATTTGCAGGCCTCATTAATATAACATCACTGCAACAAACAGCTAACGGGATGGTGTCAGGATGAATAATGGAGTCACTCTGCTGAGATAACAATTAGGTTTTGAATGTACTATCAGCTAAGACAGTGCTAGCAAGGAGTCACCTGAGGCAGAAGAGCTGGCACCATTGAAGCCATAGATTCCTGCAGAGCTCCTCAGCCAGCTCTAGTGATTGTTGAGAATATGTACTCATAGGCATACATGCTACACACACTCACACACACACACACACACACACACACACACACACACGCATGCATGCACTCATGAATAAATGCATTCACATACCCATGCACACATGCACACAAACACTAGCAAGTTGCAAAAACACATAATCATTTGCTGTCAGGGACTCAGTGTCTAGGCGTGTTTGGGAGTCAGAGTGGAATAGAAACTTGCATGTGTACAATGGCATCATCATCAGGGGCATACTATTCTACAGGAAGGGAATAAGGATTATGAAAAAGGAGAGCTGGCTATATACCAATACATGTCCATCTGTCTGCTCCTAGAGCACAATCTCCGACAAGAGCATCTAATACATGGTTGGGAATACTTCTTCCTCCCACATAGAAGTTCTGGTGTCAGTCTCTCCTTTCTCTTGCAACCTCAGAAGTGGATATTTATACCATGGAGACCATAGCAAGGGCTGCACAGGTCACAGAGAGGCAGCATCCAATGCCACAAGGCAGGATGTTCACTTGAATCAAGTCCCTACCAAGAACATTGCCCATCTGCATAGGAAGCTCCGAAAAAGCAATGCCATTTTTCCTTCAGCCCTAAGCTAACCTGGTCTCTGTATGAATTTCTTAGTTCCTAAATGGTAATAAGAAAAATAAAAGCCACATTCACTGAATGCAATACTGATTGATAGTTTTTATTAAGCCCATTTTAAAGATGGAAAGTTATGAGAAGAGATAACTTCCTTGATGATACATCAATATTTTGTTTAACTCTCAGGTGCTTGGCCATAGAGCACCACATCTGACCTGAGTATCATCCTTGCTATCTCTTTTAAGCTCTCTTGGGCAAATATTATTCTCTGTCTAGAAACAGAAGAGAAAAAGAGCTGAAACTAAGTTTTTCTAACCTCTGCTAAGATGGGAAGAAAGCCAGAAGTTCTGCCCTCCATATCATTTTGGAAGGCCAGGCATACATGGTAGAGATGATAGGGAACGCCAAATTAAGTGTATGGACAGGGCAAAGGAAGGCAGATGTTGGGAAGCACAGAAAGGAGGAGAGAGCAAAAGGAAAGACAGTGACAACCAAAGAACAATGGGGCTCCCAGTAAACAGGGAGGCATAACCTCAGCCAAGAGAAAGGCTGACTGTTGTTGAACAAAGGGACCAGAGAGACTAAGACAGGTACTCCTAGTTGGTGACTTGATCTCTGCAGGGTTGAGGACAGTTGGCTCAGACTGTTACGTGGAGACTAAATGCACATGTTAGATAGATCCACTGCATTCTGTCATTCTGTGTGCAATGGGAACAATGTTCCACACCTGTGGGATGGGACTAATAACAGTGCTGCTCTAATAACTTGTTTTGAGCCCCAAATGGGATACAAAATATAAAGCCCCAGGTGCAATTTGTCTCGTTCTGAACACCTCACAAGTAAAGAAACAGCAAGTATTGCTATCAGAGAGATCCCCCATACCATGGAGATGATGGACTCTTTCTATCTTACTTCTACTTGTCTCTATAAGGTAGGACACAGCCCTAAAGAAAACTGTTTCTAGCTTGCAAGCCAAACTTTGGGACCCTCTCATCAAGATTCTCTGACTCTGAAGATGGCCCAAGCTTTGCCCCTCAACATAGGTCCTGCCTGAGTCTATCATTGCACGAAGCCAGCCTAATCACTTTTCCCCAGGCTGCCAAGCCCCTAGGACCTTCAGCAACTCCCACTCTGCTTCTTCACGCAGCCCTTTAGATCCCCAGCTGTAATTAATCAGCTGCATCTGCTCTTGCCCTTGAGCGGCTTTGTGGTACAGTTCCCTCGAAATGTTCAATTAGTGGTTGCAAGAATGAGGGCAGTTGTAGCATCACTGTACTGCTTTCCAGGTCATGGCACCCACAAAGGAAAACAAACATGACAGAGTTCAAAAGGGATACAAACTGAGCTGAAGTGCCTCTAGGGTGCTCACCAGGGCTCCATTTGACTGACAGCTGTTGAGGTTCCCACCTCTGAGCATACGAAGAAGTGAATCTCCAAACCAAAGGTTGAAAAGCTTTGGAGGCTCCAGGAAAAAGGAAAAGAAAAGAAAAGAAAAGAAAAGAAAAGAAAAGGAAAGGGAAGGGAAGGAAGGAAGGGAAGGAAGGGAAGGGGAAGGAAGGAAGGGGAAGGGAAGGGGAAGGAAAGGAAAGGAAAGGAAAGGAAAGGAAAGGAAAGGAAAGGAAAGGAAAGGAAAGGAAAAGAAAGAAAAAAAGAAAAGAAAAAAGAAGTCTCCCATTAGTCATCTACTGTCAGCCCATGAGCTGTGCCCAAAACATGCAATATTCTTTCACACTCTGCTGTCTCCATTATCCTGGCTTAGCATGTGTTAATCAACAGGTATATGGCAGGGGCTTGGATAAGCCATTTCATGTTTGAGAAAGTCTAGCTAGCACTTATTGCTATTAGACTGAGCCCTAAAATGTTTCCCTTAGATCCTGCAAAGCACAGGCTGTCTTTCCTCTCCAGAACTAGATACCAATCTTATGACAAAGTGATAGGATAACTTCAAGCCCCATGTCTTAGAGTTTTACTGCTGTGAACAGACACCCAGGTCCAAGGTAACTCTTATAAAAGACAACATTTAATTGGGGTTGACTTACAGGTTCTGAAGTTCTATCATCATCATCAAGGCAGGAAGCATGGCAGTGTCCGGACTGGCATGGTCCTGGAGGAGCTGGGCATTCTACATCTTGTTCAGAAGGCAAACAGAAGAAGACTGGCTTCTAGGCAGCTAGGAGGAGGCTCTCAAAGCCTATCCCCACAGGGACACACTTCATCCAAAAAGGCCACTTAATAGTGCCACTCCCTGGGCCAAACATATTCAAAACCCCACACGCCATTCAAATTCAAATTCAAATTTAGAGTAAATTGGTAGCACCTGCCTGTGATACTCTGGAGGCTGAGGTAGGAAGATCAACAAATTCAAGGCCTGCCTGAATTACATCATGAGAGCCTAACCAAAAGAAGAGCGGGGGGAGGGGCACAGACAGACAAACAGAGACAGAGAGAGACAGAGATTAAACATGGGGTTCCTTAGGAAGAAGAGACCCTCATAACAAAAAAAAAAATCTCTAAATGGGGAAAGAAACCTCATGGAGAAAAACAGCACAAAGCATAGGAAAGATGACCAAAGTTTACCTTCTGCTAGATCCTGACCACAGCTAACCCCACTAATAGTGTGTGAGACAAGCAAAGAGATGATGTAATCACACAAGAGATGATATAATCACAGAAGAGATGATGTAATCACAGAAGAGATGATGTAATCACAAGTCTTCCAGACTACTTGCTGATGACTCAAGCACTCACTCAAACCCAAAGCCTGGTATGGTTCATACTGCCTCAAAGGAAGACAGAAACACCAGGACCCAGAGCAAAGAATTCACAGTGAATAAAAGGTTCCAAAACTGTCTTCAGAGGAGGTAGAGACAACATTACAGAAGCAAAGGCCAGGAGGTATAATTTCTCTCTAATGTCTCTGAACAATGTTTAATGAGTTGGTATCTGCTCATCTCTCCATTCAATGAAGAACCAAATCAGAAATGAATTAAATTAAAACAAGAGGGATTACAAGAAGAACTTCTGAGTACTTACAGTAAGGATATACTAGAGCAGAACCAAGCAACACATAAGTACCTTTTCTTCCCGTCATAGTTAATACAATTTATTCTAGAATCTGGTACAGACCAGCATATCCTAGTAACTAAGAACTGGAAATATTTGTTGATGGTTGGTCTGAACCAGGCAGTATACTAAATATTAGGTTGTTAAGAAAAACACAGTCATCTCTGTCCCAGGATAGTTACTGTCTCACTGGGGCAGTGGGCAGTGAGAGTCTTGTCTGGCCATGGTCTTTGAGGTGGTCCTCAAGTGCAGAAGGAAACTAGGGTAAGGGACTGCTGAGGCTTCCTGAGGGAACCAGGGAAGGGCTAACAGGAGGCATTTTAGGTGAGCAGAGCTGAGCAGGATTGTCAGCTGGCTTTCCTGGCCAGTAGTGGAGACAGCAGATCAAATGCACATGAACCTCACACCCTCTGGCTGTAGAGCAGGAGAGCTGTTTGTGTAGCATGCAAGGTCATCGTTCATTTCAGCTAATCCAGGATTTTTGAAGTCCCATGTTTAAAGAATGGGCAGAGAAGCAGCATCTAGGTGGTTGCATATAGAACATTCAGAAGAGCTCATTGACCTTATTCATGCCACCCAGCTATATCAGCTGTGTATCTCTATGCTCTGTAGTTATCACTCCTGAGGTTCACAGGGCACAATTTAGATAGATTTCTCATCAAAGAGCATGGTGCTGAAATTAGTCAGTACCTAAACATCTTTTCAATTTCTTTCCTCATCTGCCTAACTCGCCCCACTATACACAAAACACACACACACACACACACACACACACACACACACACACACACACCCCTACCTCAAACCCCTCAAATATCTAATAACTAGGAAAGGAAGTACTGGCAAGAAAGGAAGGAGAAAACAAAATGAAGACCATTTTGGACAGTACCTTCCAATTTGTTGTCAGCTAAAGGATGATGTCCAGTTCAGAGTATGTTTCCATACAAGATTCAGAAGGCCCTGGCTACATGCTTCCTGGCCATGCTTGACCTGCAGGAACCTCTCAGTTATTCTCCAGCCAATAGTACATATTCTTTCCACCTGGTTACTAAACATCTGTCAGGGACTTCTTGGTCCACAAGTTCTCCTTCCAGATCAGCAGGAAAATTCATATCATCTCTTAGCTCCCCAACAGTCCCTATATACCATGCATGTTCTTCTCATCTGTAAGTCCCATGTGTAGGGAAGCACAGAGCAGGAAATTATCAATTGTTATGACCTGCTCTCTAAACTAACATGCTGGAGCTTTCCAAATATTAGCTAATCTAATCTAGGCATCCCTCCTTTGAGACCAGCATGATTCTCAGTTTTCAAATGAGTATGTTCAAGGCCAAACTTCCCAAAACTCAGACTTGAGTTTCCTGCTCTCTTCTTGCTGCAGACACTGCCTAGGTACTAGGTCTTACTTCCTTACCTCAGAACTGTCAGAAGCACACAGGCCATCTGAAACAGGAGGCTAAGATAGGCAAATATGCCCAATATTCCAGCCCTGTCTGAGTATATTCTATGTCACTGGGGACTTCAGTGTTACTCTTCTGCCCTGTTACCTTCCTCTGAGGCTCCACTGCTCTTTTAAGAGCAGGAAGACCTTTCATGGGCCTTTGCAGGAAATAATTGGACACTCAGAAAGTTTGCCTCTATAGACCCACACATAAAGGCCAGACCTGGCTACTGATAGCCTTGAGGTTTTAAGAAGTGATGTCATGGGCATCCTGCAAGTTCATGCTACTTCTAAGAAAAAAAAAAATTTGAGGAGTTTTTTTCTCACTGGGGAGGAGCTGGGCACCCACAAGCTAACTGGTTTGAAATGTTGTCTTGGAGGGGTATTATTCTTTCCTTCTCTGAAGACCAAATTTTTCCACTAACCCTCCTTCCTGCAGCCTGTGTAGTTGGTTCTGAGGAAGAATGAGGATGTGCATGCCAGGTTCTTGTGATTCAGGGGCCTTGGTCTCCTCTCAGACATCTGGGAAGATTCTGGTAGACAGGCTTGTATAGATGCTTTCCTCGGTTGTTTTGTTCTAAGCATAGACTGCCAACCTGACTCTTTCTGACTTTAAGAATTTAGGAAAAGCAAATGCATTCAAACAAGGAGAGAGAGAGAGAGAGAGAGAGAGAGAGAGAGAGAGAGAGAGAGATACAGAGACAGAGAGAGAGACACAGAGAGAGACACAGAGAGAGACACAGAGACACAGAGACACACAGAGACAGAGACAGAGACAGACAGAAGCAGACAATCTACTGAGGCCATAAGAGGATGTCAGGTCCCCTGAGCTAGAATTAAGTACAGGAGGTTGTATACAACCCAAGTTTAATAAGAATCAAACTTCTAGCCTCTGCAAAAGCAATAAATTCTCTGATTAGCTGAGCCATCTCCCCAGCCCTGACCCAGAAATGTTTAAAGTACATGCTAGTATGGGAACTACTAATCTCTGACAGGACACAGAAGCCATATTATAGAATGGAAGATACAGCTGAAGAAATGAGGGAGACCAGAATCTAGGGGAACTTTGCCTCAGTAATGATCACAACCATTGAATCAAGTTGCTAGAACCCTTGGCAGCTGTGGGATTTACATGAAAGAACATGGAGACTCCTTTGGTTAGAATGAGTGAGGTGATGAAGTCTGCTTAGCATCTATTCACACATGGGAGTGAGAACTGAAAGGACTTTGACCTTATTAATTATACATGACAGGAAAAGGGAAAGTAACTATTGAATATGCTTGCAAATTTTCTGGCCAAGAGCATAGTGACCCCATTTACCTTGAAAGAAAATCTGGAAGGATAATTGGGCTTGGGTAGAAGGAAGAAAAATTAAGAGTTTATTTTTAGATACAGTGAAACTTAAGGCACCTGATGGACATGCAGGTGGAAGTGGAACTGTCCTGTAGCAATTGGATATATGGCTATGGAGCTCAGGAGAGAGCTGTGAGCAGATGACAAAGACTTTGAAGTCATCAGTAATGGAGGCCTTGGAAACTCTCCTGCAAATCAGATGATCACCAGCTCATTTATATCTTGGAAATCCATACTTTTATAGATAAGTTTTGTTTTTACCAAAACTATAAGCTATGCATTTCTTTAAGTCAAAGGCTGTGTGCTGCTTAGTTGTTCTTTACTCTGAACTATTGAGCCACCTATTTTACAAGTGATGACAATATAAGATGTAGCCCATAAAACAGGCTCTCTTGCAAACTCACCTTCCCCAGCACTTTCCAATACTGGGGATGTGATCTGATGATCTTGGAAAGATCCAATTTGCACACCAGCTGCTACTGGACCCACATGTATCCTGGACATATATATTCATTCCAAGATTACAGCACTTGCTCATAATTTACCCAAGAATCTTCTCTACACTGACTTATACTTTTGAGGAGCCCTATACCAAAAGACTGGTCCTGCAGCCCAGTGCCTCTAGGCTGTATCTAACTAACCCTCCATGTTGGAAGAAACAGCTGCTGTGACTGAACAGCAGGGGAGCTGCACTGTGAAACCTTCCAGAGACACTGAGTACTCATGTGCTACCTGCAAGACAAGAATATTTTTAGGCTTTCCAGAAAGATTTCATTTCACAGTTTTTTTTTCTGAAAGGTTATAATTAACTGCAGTGAACAAAAGATTTTTCTTTTAAATAAAAGTGGGAGGAAAGTAACCAACCAACATAGCTATGCCCAACCCATTGGGTAGGTGGATTCCAGCCATGTACAAGCTGGGGTTGGGGTGGAGGTGGGTGGAGCACTGGGAAGCCAAGTGCTAAAGGGTCCAAGCAAACCCAGAGCTTAAAGCGTGTTCTCTCCCATTGATGCTATTTAAAAGGTAGAAGCAGCTCCTTCACACACCTCTCATGACAAGAGTTCATCTTCCAAGGCCTCTGAAAAACTGTGCCATGGCCAAGAAGAGTATCCAGAACACGCCGTTCTTGGACATTTTAGAGTTTCTAAGGACAGAAGAGCTACAGAGGCTTCTTACTCTTGCTAGCTCTTTCTTTTCCTCATAGTCCTTCTGTTGTACACACCCCCACCCCAACACATGGATATACCTGTGAGTCTCCTTGGCAATATCTCCCTTCATCTATTCCATATGTTTAGTTTTATTTATAAGGGGCTGGGGGATATTTTATTCCAAGAAAAGAGAACCAGAGTCACAGACAAGGTGATATAAGTAAAATGAGTCCTCAGAATATTGTTTTCAGGGCCTTTCAGGCAAGCATTCAGCAACACCATTGAATGTTTGCAGAAATGGAAGGAAGTTCATCAGACCGAATTAATTCTGCCTTGGCAACTACCACACTGAGACAAAGTCTGCTTGGCATGCCACTAGTAATAAAGAAACTCTATCCCCACCTGCACTCCATGAAAAGAACATGGGGGTCCATGTCTGGAAGGGTGGCAGGACTCAGGGTATCTCTGAGGAGGAGGAGAACCCCTTTTCACCTGGACTCACCCATATTGACTGCTCCATCCCTAATAGGGTTCAGTTATGTAGATGGTCTTATGTCAACTCAATATAAGATAAGAAAAGAGGAAACCTCAATTGAGAAAATGCTCCCATACGATTGAGTTATAGGCAGGCTGGTAGGGCATTTTCTTAATTAGTGATTAATGATGGAGGGCCCAACACGCCATATGTGGTGCCATCACTGGGCAGGTGGTCCTGGGTTCTATAAGAAAGCAGGCTAAGCAAGCCATGAAGACAAAACTAGTAAGCAGCACTCTTCCACGTCCTCTGCACCAGTTCCTGCCTTCAGGTTCCTGCCCTGTTTGAGATTCTACCCTCACTTCTTTTGGCAATGAACTGTCCCATGGAACTGTGCGTGAAATAAATCCTTTGCTCCCCAGCTTGATTGTGGTCATGGTATTTCACCGCAGTAATAGCAGCCCTAACTCAGACAACTAGCCTTTATAGGCTTTAGGGCGAGCTTGTTCAGTGTCCCAAGAATACAAAGGCAAGTGTCTTTGTCCCAGAGGCACCATGCTGGGATCTTAGCAGACTCTTGGTCTCAATCAAGTCAAGTCTTCCTTGGGATGCAGTGATAAGCTACCTTTTTATTGCTGTGCACAGGTTGCCATCCCTAACGTCTCTAGCTCTCCTTCTCACTATAAAATGAGATTCCTAGAATAAGATGCCCTGAGACAGTCTTGCCTCTACCCCTAGGTTGACAATTATGACTTTCTTTGTTCTCTAGAACTTAGTTCACTCAAGATCAAGATTATCTACTTCCTTCAAACTTCAAGCAACTGCAGACTTCAAAGCATGAACTTATTCATGGGATTTACTGGATCCCTGAGAAGTTTATAGTTTGGCACTCTGACTCTTCTGCTCCTTTCCTTTTAGATTAAAGCAAAATGAGATAATCAGCATTTGGCAACTAAATTAAAGAATGAACAAATAAATAATGATCCTTACTATAAGGGAGCCAGAGAAAGGTTTTAAAATCTAATGTTATTTCTTGGCACTAACATGTGTCACGAGATTTTCTTTTTCCTTTCAAACAATGGTAAGCAGTGTGGGTCTGTGATATTCCCCTTCAGCCAAATTTAATCCCCACCTGTTCCAAGTCCCCACTGTTTTCCCTGTATCTATCTGATCACTGTAGACCCCAAACTGGAAACTTTGTCCAGTATTTACCATTGTGTCCTACAGGGTTGAACGCAGAAATAGCAATAACACTACTGTCAGTTTCAAAGCCTCCTTGTGCACGCAGAGTTTCAGGAACTGACTGTTTGGTACTTCCATGCTCACTCCAGCTTGGTAGACTCTCTTCACAAAATGCGAACTGAAGTTCACAGAGATTGTATAACTTGATCACAGTCAGGCAGCTAGTGAATTAGAGATGCACATAAATCAGTGATGTTCTTATGAGAGTTCAGAGTTCTTCCTGATAAGTCTTTTTTAAAATGGATGGGTGAATGGGTGCATGAATGGATGGATGGATGGATGATAGAAGGAAATAGTGTAAGATAGAAGGTGATATCAGTATTCTGCACAAGATGGAAAAAAGAGAAGGCACTCACATTCTAGAAGTCTCACCATAATTCCTCAGTACTCTGTTCTTGGGGAGGGAAAGGAAACTTCTATTCTTGTGAACTCAGCTAGTAGCTAACCCCACCTCCCTCCTACAGATTTTGACAGTATCAGGACCACCTGAAGGAGGGACTCGTGTGACCATCCATGGAGTGAACCTGGGCTTGGACTTCTCTGAGATCGCTCACCACGTGCAGGTGGCTGGAGTGCCCTGCACACCCATCCCAGGGGAATACATCATCGCTGAGCAGTGAGTCCACCCTGCTGGCCTTTGTCTGTGTGAGCTTCAGAGTAGAGAGTCTCTGTACTTCCTTCTCTGAGGCTTCCCCAAGTATCTTTCATATCACCTCCTCCTGTGGAAAATGCCCCAAAAGGTCTTTCCAGGGTCTTCTGCTCCCAGGAGGCCTTGTTCCAGTTGCTTCCAGATTCTACTCTCCTCAGGCATCAGGGCTCCAGGTGATCTTACTGCCCCTCATTTAGTCTTTGCCTGCCTGCTGGCATGAATGTTGAAAGCCTCTCTGGGAACTCTTGGCCCCTCCTACTGCTCCCCCCACCTTGAAATGCACCCTACCGGGTAGGCTGTGGACAACAATTTGTTTAGTGCCTGGGGCTCTGACAGTAGCTTAATCTGAACAGGGCCTCCACTGGAGCGGATTCATTTATTTCACTAAGGGAAATGTCAGCTGGAAATTAGAAAATAGGCATGTAGTGGCGGGCAGGCGGGTGAGCTCAGGAGTGACATATGTTCCAATGTGGGGTGTTCCCTTGGCAGTGAAAACTAGTCGGCGAGCAGGAAGTGGTCCAGAAGTGGGGGATGAAAGACAAGGAGGAACAAGGGAAGGGAGACACCAGAGGATCCTTTATGCTCAGTCATATGACACTGGGTCAAGGGCTCCTCCATCCATTGAAGGTGCAACTCTGTGTGTCGGGAGCTGATGAGATCTTGACTTTAACTCAGGATTTTCTCTTACCCTGTTAACACTGTAGCCTCTGGCTCCTCTGAGAGCCAGTCTCAGTGGCAGTCATAAAAATGACATCACTTTATTTTCCGTCAGCAATTTTTAGTGTACAGAACACTTTCCTGTCCACTGTCTATGTTTTAATTATTCTGACTCTGGCAAATAAATTATTTCAGAAGCTAGCAAGAATAAAAGTTGGGGAGATTATTTTCTCCAGTTACTTGGGAAGCAAATATCAGGGCAGAATCAGAACTAAAATCTTCTAACTCCTTGTCAGGCCTATTTCCCTGTTGCCCTAACACTGGCCACTCCATGACTCATCCATCACCCATGGCTCTGATCCTCAAAGGCCCTTTATTCTAGCATAGCTCAGAGAAGGGTAAATTCAGTGGCAGGAGGGGTAAATTGCCAGACTCTTGGGAGAAGTGTAAGAGCCACTGGCCACAGGCAAGGAGGAGATAAGTTTGGCCTGATCCTTATGATTCTCCAGGTCCTGTTCTTTAATGACAACCTTATCCCTATTAAGGAATGAGCTTTGAAAGAGTGTTGGCTAGGCCTATGGAAGGGCAACCAGGAATGCATAAGTATTTCTAGGGAACCCACATTAGGAGATAAACATTGGGAGCCAGGACCACCTACAGGAAGCCTCAGTCACATGGTCTAGAGTCCTGTGCCCTGCAAAGCTCCACCAGGCACTTGGACACATAGACCCCAAATCCACCTGGACCTCAAGAACTTTCCATGGTCCAGCTTGGGGGCTTGGAGGAATCAGACTTTAGGGTGAGGAGTATGAAGTGCCAGGCAGCTGGACTCAAAACTAGCCCAAGGTTTGCATTAAACTGTTTTGACACTGGCTCCTCCAATTACCAGCTCTGATACCTCAGCAAGCCATTTAGTCTATGACCTTCATCTAATGGACTGCAAGAAACTTTAGTTTCTGACTTCTGTTTATGAAGTCAAGTATACTTCTTTACCCGGGGGAAGAAAGTACCCAGATGAAGTGGACATGTAGTCATGAAAGGACCCTGGGGAGGCAGCCATTCCAGGCCTTTTGAGGTTGATGGTGACCCTTGAAAGCTGCCCCTTTCCTTGCTTCGGGCACAGGACAGGCAGGAAGCAGTGAAGGACACCCTATGCCTCACTGGTTGCAACCTGGTTTCCAGCTGAGCCAGGCTCATTACCACTCCTAAGGTTTCAGAGTTTGTTAACATCATTAAGCCTCCATCCTGGGCAGTGAGCAGCAGGTGTAATCATTACAGATGTCTCCAAGAGATGAATTTGGCTAACTGGGCTCAGTACAGAATCCTGGCCCCAAGCAGGATTAGCGTATGCAGTAATGATTCACCATATGCTTGTGTCTGCCATCTATCATTCCACAATTAGGTCAATATCAGTTTAAAAGTTCTGATTAGTCCTGAAATCAATACCCCACATGTCTGTGGAGGGCAAGACGATTCAGCCATAGGACATTTTCTGGGCAGTGGAATGCAGGTCCAGACTTAACTCAGCATCTCCTGAGACAAGGGTTTGATTTCAACTGATTTCCCTCTTGTCTACTTTATCTGTGAACTCAAACACAACTAGATGGGTGCTGAACCTCTGTGCTTCCCCCCAAGAAGTGAGCCACCACTTATGCAGATCTGTCAGAGATAGTGTGGTGTAGGGGTAATGAGAAAACTGTGCTGGTGCCAGGAGCCTGGGGGCAAGCTATAGTTCAACTACTGATGAACTGAATAGCACTGGGCAAGTCACTTTGCTTCTTGATTCTCAAACGGCCCATCTGTAAATTAGGAACAGCTGATGTGTACAATCACCTAAGTGGTCCTCAGGAAGCTAGAACAATATGACCCATAGAGTCTGCACACACACACACACACACACACACACACACACACACACACACACACTCACCAATTGGAAATCTTATTGGTGGCACTAATGTGATTCTAGAACCCCTCTGTTAATTGAGAGTTAAATCTTCATATGGAAACTGGACAGTTGTTTGGCTCAACTCATTTTATAAGGGACAAATTTTACTAATAATAAGTCTCTAGTCATTGCCTCCTAGTAATACATAGGGAGTCTCAAAGATACCAGGAACACAGAGGACATGGAAATTGGGAAGCCTCTAAGAAATTAAACCAGAAAATACAAAGGAGACTTAGGGGAGGAAATGAAATATACCCTTATGCCGGTGGTGGTCCACAGCCAAGAGGAGACATCAAGTGACTAAGACTCAGAGCCCTAGGAAATGAGTGGGGTTGTCCCCTATATTTACCAAAATCTGTCACTAGCGTGATGCCTGTGCTGTCCTTACTTAAAGCATCCAGAGCTTTTTATTAAATCCAGCATCTGATGCAAGTGCAATAACACATGCCTACAGATCCACCTATTCAGGAGGCTGAAGCAGGAACACTGCTTAAACCCAGAGACTGGAGACCAGCTTAGAAAATGTGGTGAGGCTTTGTCCAAAATACATACATACATACACACATACACACACATATACACAATATATATGTGCACGTATACATACATATATACACATACACACAATACGTATGTGTACACATACATATAGACACACATACATATATGCATATTATACACACATACATACACACAATACATACATATACCCACACATATAGATACACACAATACATACATATACATAAACATACATATATACATATGTACGTTCTTTCATAAGATAAGGATTGAGTGTCCACAAAATGGAGTGATTAAAGACACAAAGTTGAAACCGAAGCTCACCTATCTTTCAATCAGGGCTCCTTCATTTGCTGGAATGTAACCCTAAATAAGTCATGTAGCATCCCTGAGTCTTGATTGTATTTAAGTCAGAAATAATAAGACCCTTCCTGGAGCAGAGGATTAATGTGATATTGGGTCCCATCTTGTGGGCCACCTCTGCCATCACCAGCTATAGCTCTTGTTATTAAGTTACAGGTTCTGCTGTGGCACAATCCTTATTTTTCTACATAGCCCTTTCCACTTCTGTAGCATGTTTCTTCTGTAATCCATCTCCCTCAGCTAGGACAGGTGTTCTATGAAAATTCAAGTCCTCTCCAAACTGCCTTGCAGGAATCATGAGCAAAAGGGGAAAAGAGGGAAACAGTTGCACTTCACCCACAATACTGTTTGGTTTTCTGAAAACTCCAGTATAACTTCTTAGATGTGCTCATGCAAACCCTTTGTTCATAGCCTACTCCTGACCCCAGCCCTCTCCCTACTTACAGCCAGGTGAGACAGAGCTCAGCTGCTAAAAGAGGATGTTATGCCTCAGGCCCATTCAAGCATGGATTTCATTCAGAGCCAGCTACAGGTACTTAGTCCAGATACTTGGATTGGCTCCATCTCCTATCACTCCTCTTCCAGGGACTCCATACATAAAGTTTAGCATTTGGAACATGAACCCCAAGCAAGAAAATGTTTAGAACCTAGAAAGGCAATTTGCCCAGCCAATTCCTAAGCCTTTCATGGACAGTTGAGCAGGCCAGACTAGACCTTCTCCTTTCTCAAACAGGCCCAGGCCCAAGCCCTAGAGTTCTTTCTTGCTTGTAACCTTCACATGTCCTCCAATTTTCTTTTTCCACAACCTCATGCCTACAATAATTGCTTCCTCCCTCTCCCGTGGAGGATCTCTCCCACAGAGTATATACAGGCCATGAATGAAGAAAGAGCCAGGCTTGATTAGAAGAAATGAAAAGCTTATCTACTTCACAGTTCCCACACTCACTGCCCACGAGAATTAGCTGACTCTCCAGAGTTCTCTTAGGGGCCAAAGGGTGAGCTGAAGAAAATCAGGGACTCCAAAACAAAAGCAGGGACCCACACCAGAGAACAGTATTTCAGTTGTTACTCCAAGCAAGTATCAGCATGAAAATAACCAAACGCCTTAGATTAGGCTTCTCAGATGCTTCACTAACAAGGTTTAAGGAGAGGACTACATACCAACCCTAACTTTGCTGCTATCATGCTATGTGGGTTCATAGTAAATTTATTTATTCATAGATAGAGTAAATGAAGAATCTTCTTCCTTGAAGTGCTTTCTATTGCATCTTATATGCTAAATGTAAAAGACAGTTATTATATGTTAAGTAAATATTTACACAAAGACAGTTATTGTACGTTAAGTAAATATTTACCTGGAGTCAATGTTCTCATTTAGGATTAACTGTTATAAAGGAGATGGAAAGCAGTGTGTGTGTGTGTGTGTGTGTGTCTGTGTGTGTGTGTGTGTGTGTGTGTGAGAGAGAGAGAGAGAGAGAGAGAGAGAGAGATTTGTTTAATGCTCATTTTATTACATTGAAATGAAATCTTTGTTTAGTTACCTTCTTTGCTAGAGAAACGATTCAGATAAGCATCGATCTGTTAAACACAGGTCTTCACACTGTGCCAGGATAATACAGGAGATTAGTGGGAAGGAGGGTTGTTTTCTACCCCCCCCCCAAGCAAGCCTAGCATGGATGCATGGGCACCGCTCTTGCAATCTGAAATGGTGTCAGGAGGCAAGAAGAAGCTTTCCTTCCTCATTTCTTGGCCCCCTGTTTGCTGAGACTGGTAGAATTCTCTCCTGCCCATCCCCTACAGCCCACCCTTTCCGAAAGGCACCGTTACTTAAGGGACTAGTATTCTTTTGTAACTTATCCCAGGAGCCAGGGAAATCACCAGGGGTTATTGATCTGACCTGCTGAGAAAGTGCAGAGCATCTTCCTCCAATGTTCCTGACAATGGGAGACGTGACTTCTAACCAAGGCCATGTCACCCACTGAGAATGCTCAGCCTTGATTAAGTGTCACTTGGCACCTAATGAACTCACCCACGTCCATGAACTTCTGCCATTGTGCTGGGAGATGCTGTTTGGATGCTCACACTATCTCACCAGATTATCTAGTTGCTTTTGAGAGCTCACTGCAGGAAACAGACTACAACTGAATCAGTGTGACAGTCATTCCCATGTGCTCTTAGGGAGAGCTGCTGTGTTGGCTTACTGCATAGCAGAAAACACCAACTAAGTACTACCCCTCAATCTCTTTTGGACAGTCCACTCATTCCACCAATCCATGATCCATGGTGAGGCATTGGACTAAGTACTCACAGGAATGGGGGTGGAATGGTATATCAGAGGCACCCACAGCTTTTTATATGTAACCACATTCAACCTCTCACTCTGGAGATAAGACAAAGCCCAGAGTTCAGTACTAAACTCATGGTCACAATGGTACTAAACTGAGCCATGGCCTTGCACTATGGCAAGACAGTGATGGGTCACCCTCTGACTGCTGAGCAAATGAGTGGGGACTGCAGCCTTGTCAAGCCTCTTATTGGAAGGTCTGCTGTCTTCTCAGGATCGTCTGTGAGATGGGCCATGCCCTTATGGGTACCACATCTGGGCCTGTGCGTCTGTGCATTGGGGAATGCAAGCCAGAGTTTATGACCAAGTCCCACCAGCAGTACACTTTTGTGGTAAGTACTGGGACCAAGGCTAGCCACATAGCCAGCAAGGACACACATTTACTCCAGACTTCTCCCAGGGAATTCTCATCTGGTCCTCCTAGCCAGGCAGACCATGATGACCAGTAAAGGAATTTCTAGCCTCCCTGCTTGGAAGATTGTCTTCTGTGGTTGAATAGTCACATGACAGAGAGAGAGAGAGAGAGAGAGAGAGAGAGAGAGAGAGAGAGAGAGAGAGAGAGAGAGAGAGACAGAGAGACAGAGACAGAGAGTGACAGAGAGAGACAGAGAGACAGACAGACAGAGAGAAAACCCAGAAACTTTGGAATCTCAGAGGACCATAGGTCAGAGTTCTAAGTAAGGCAAAAACTTAACCCTTTCTTAGAAAATGGATTCTAGATGAAAGACTAGGCTGCCTTTTATCCCTCCATGTGACATTATGATCTAATTCTAGCCTAATGAAGACACACTAATTAAGTGGTTTATATTTATCCATATGCTTTGATTTTTGATGAGGATATTTTAAGGATATTTAAGGATTAGAAGAGTCTGTAATCTGGCAGAGATGTACCTCTGTGCATAAGACCAGGAGAGGGAACCTATGAGCTGACAGTTCTGTATGTCTATATAGTTACACATACATGTATGCACACCCCGAAAGACATTTCATCAAGCAGTTCTGATACCAAAACTTTCTGTGAGGCTAGCTCTAAATTTGAATCAATAAATTGCTTCTGAGGTCCTGGAGTCTCCCTAGGCCCAATTAATCCTGAATACATTGTATTGGAGGTCCTTAAGATCCTTTTCTAAATCTTACCTACATCTCCACACTGAGTACTTCATTAAAAAGTGTTAACAACAGTGGATGGGGTCAAACCAGCCTTAGTAAGAGTTTTTTAAAAATCATTAGGTCACAAAATTCTCTTACTTCTAAAGCATTTTCCTACTTAGTTTATAAAGCTTCCAGGCCTATACTCTCATTTTGGCATTACTACCTTTTTTCTTATACATTTTTTTCTCTCAGATTTGCCAATCTATCTGCAGTCACTGTACCTCATTTCCTTCCCAGGGGACATGGGAAGCAAAAAGAAAAGATAGGGAGAGAGTTGTAAATATCAGAGCTTCGAAGGGCCACAAGCCCATCATACCCTCCTCAATGGAGAAAGGAGCAATCTGAAATCCATAATAATCCTATGACCCACCTCAGGACCATAGATAGTGAGGGGCTAGGACAGACTAGAATCCACTCACTAAGTTAAATGCACTTCCCAAGCTATGTATGGTGTCACCTGCCTTTGATTACAGCACTACCCACTAGGCAGAAGCAATTCTTTCTGATCTGGGTCAACTGCATCATAGGCTAGAGGTTTCTTTTAATTAATTGCTTTTACACTGAGCTTAGTGAGCATGCTTGCAAGTAATATTCTCATCCACCAGTAAGGATCAGAGAAGCCATGTTTAACCTTTACTGATGGCACTAAGAATGAGGTCTTAGTGCTTAGGGCAGGAAAAGAGGACATATACGTGGACCATTCCTAGAAGTTGCAGTCTGTCCACCTTAGGCAAGAACATTTTACTCAGCCCTATTGATTTTGTGCCAAAAACAAACAAACAACAACAACTAACCTTAGAACAGGCTCTGTATAAGGCAGTATTTTCGAATTATTCTCAGTATGCAAACTACTTTATAGATTAGTCAGTGTCATATCAGCTTTCTCTTCAGTATTTTGAGTACAAGACTTCCCAGGAAGTTAATTAATTCTAATATATGGCAGTCCTTCACCTTCCCTAGAGAAAGCAATGTTTGGAACTACTGAGGGCAGGAAAACTACCTTAGTTCCCACCATGAATGTTATTCCTCTTACCATTAGCTATAGCCTTGGACCTAAGCTAAGGAATGTTTCTCCGTTTCTTTTCAAAGAATCCTTCTGTGCTGTCACTCAGCCCAATCCGGGGACCAGAGTCAGGAGGTACCATGGTGACCATCACAGGCCATTACCTTGGTGCTGGGAGCAGCGTGGCAGTGTACCTGGGCAATCAGACCTGCGAATTCTATGGGTAAGGAAAACATGAAGGATGGTGTGGTGGTGTCGCCTTGGCATGCCCATTGCCTCCCCTCTTCTTGGCTCAGACATACTAGTCACTGTTAGAAATGTATACCACTTATCAATTTATGTCCCATAGATTGGAGGGCCTGGTAACATCGAAAGGGAACTGGAAGCAAGGGTTATTAGAGCAGACAAGGAATACTCCCAGCAGCTCTCCAGGCTAAGTTTCACTGTAGGGACTTGAGACTCATGGAGGTAACATGGTCTCAGCAATTTAAGTACAGATTTGTTCTCCAGATCATCTTCTGTGCATTTAAAAAACAAAACAAAACAGTTTAACAACAACAATATAAAAAAAAAATCTAATATTGTCAGCCACAACCATGAGCCCTGAGGATGCAGACTAAGGTGAATTCTGAAAGACTCCATGGGTTGGGTTAGGCCCCAGTCTGCCCAGTGTTACAAACCTGAGAGCTTTGCACTATAAACTCTACCAGAGCAAGCCTTGTGTTTTTAACAGAGGACAGGAATATGTATTGACAACCTGACTGGACCCTAAGCATTGATTAGTCATAGTCTAGAAAAATTCAGAAAAAGGAGTTTTCCAAAATCTTTAGAGCCTTGTCCCTCCCCATATTCTTTAATCTTTCTACTGTGCTCCCTTCCCAATCCAGAAAAGGTAAAGGGACAATGATGGAAGATATTTCTGTAGCACAGAAAATTAGAAAACAGCAGAATGTACCATGGGCCATACATGCAAGGGACATGCCTTTCAAGCTAGTCCATGCCCATCTCTTTTGTCTTATCCCTTCTGTTTCCTCATCAGGAGGTCAATGAATGAGATTGTCTGTGTTTCACCTCCGTCATCCAATGGACTGGGACCAGTCCCTGTCTCCGTGAGTGTCGACAGAGCCCGTGTAGATAGCAGTCTACAGTTCGAGTACATAGATGACCCACGGGTCCAACGTATTGAGCCAGAGTGGAGCATCACTAGGTGGGTGAGATTGGTGAGGTACTTCTAAAGGGATTTAAGGTTAGCGGGACACATCATCTGGAAGACACTGTGATTGGTGGACTGTATCTGGAGGAAGGTGAGGTTAACAGGATTCACCCAGAGGGAAATGAGGTTGGAGAAGCCCTACAGCCCAAGGGTGGGTCATATTGGTGACCCTAGTGGTTGAATCTCACTTTACCAAATTTAAGGGGTTTTACCTAACCTAACTTCTGCTTGTTTCCAGTGGGCACACACCCCTAACCATCACAGGCTTCAACTTGGATGTCATTCAGGAGCCAAGGATCCGAGTCAAGTTCAATGGGAAAGAATCCGTCAATGTGAGTAACCTTTGGTCTTCCCTTCCTTGGTTCCAGTAACCATGGCTCTCTGTAAGGCTGGGAGCTAGGGGTTAGGTATATGGATGCCTGATCACTAGACAGGGACATTGACTGATGATTTGACTCCGTAGTCATGGTTCCAAACACCTGTGCTATCCAAAAACTAATGTGATTATATTATAATTTCAGGTAATATAGCAAAGGTCTAAAAGTGCTAGCTGCATGGGGTTGGGGATTTAGCTCAGTGGTAGAGCGCTTGCCTAGCAAGCGCAAGGCCCTGGGTTCGGTCCCCAGCTCCAAAAAAAAAAGAAAAAAAGAAAAGAAAAAGTGCTAGCTGCTGAATTTGATACAACACAAAAGGGTTATGTTCACCTCAGTAAAATGTTCCCTTAAAGGATAAATGAGAAACAGTGTGGGAGATGGAAAGAAGTTCTTCTTCCACATTTAGGGAAGTATTAGAAATAAGAATCTGCCATTTGTGGGCTATATGGCTTCAATCGAGTCCTTTACCTTCTGTGATCTTATGCTGCTTGTAGGTAAATGGCTGAAAGACTTGCTTTGCAGTGTCTGAACAAGCCAGCCATGGAATTAATATTATTATATTATTAATATTAATATTTAATGTCAACAGAGAATTCTGACCCACTGGGAAGACGACCACAGCGTCTTCAGTCCTTTGCATAGCTGCATAATTTTATTCCATTTAGCTATGAGTGTCTGTGAATTTCAAAAAGTTCTCTTATTCTGATGAGAACAGAATGTCTGATAAGTTATTGAAAGTTTTCAGTTTGTTCCTATAGTATCATCTCACTCATTTTAACTTGCATTTTCTGTACATTATTGTATTTATAATTATAATACAGAAGATGCTCTGTTTTCCATTATTATTAGTACTGCGAATTATAATTATTACTGTATGACCTTTGGGATATTAGTAAAGCTGAGAAGGTAGAAGATGTCTCTCCTCTTGTCCCTTACACATGTTCAACCTGATGAAGCTTCCTTGGAAAACAGAGGTGCACAAAATAACACAATGCCAGGCTAGACCAAAAAATGTGTTAAGGATTATCAGATACCACACGCTCCTTGCATAGAGGAGAAACTAAGGCCAGATGGATAGATAACTTGCCCCCCTGATCACAAGGTATTCATGGTTGTGACTTCCCATTACGCTAGAAATGCTAAGCACATTTAACTTGGTAAACACACTCTCCCTTCATCCAAGTTCAGAATTAGAATCACAGGAAGAATCTATCTGCCTACTGACAACTAAGTCTTTCCTGAGCCCACAATCACTGATGTCCTGTTAAATTTCTGGGGCCTGAGGTGTTAGGAATGGATGCCTTGCACTCATACCCAGGGAAGATTAAACCATTCCTTCTCCAAAAGTTAAGTACAAGTTTTAAAATATAGATTTTATTATCATTCCAAAATGGCCAATCAGAATACAGCTTACAGATAAATTCTCAAGAGAAAGAACCCCCATGCCAAGGCAGCCACCTTTCAGGCATAAGAACAGCTAGCTCTAGCTCTTAGTCTTCATAGGAAGGATGGCACTACAGAGAGGATTGATTGTGTATGTCAGTTGTCTCTAAGGCATAAGGGTCTCTTCCTGGCTTCTTGGTACAGAGTCATGGGATGGTTATGGCATGTGCATGGTATGATATGAGGTGGTTTGGGGTAGGGGTGGCTCTGTCATCGGTTTCTCCATGAAAGGAATGCTGCCTGGTTGCAAAACATGAGGGAGACAAGGGTGACTCCCAAAAGCTAACGCATTTTATCCTCAATGAAAAAAACAAAACAAAACAACAACAACAACAACAAAAACAAAAAAATAGGGTTTGAGCTTCCCTCTTACATGACATCCTGAAAAAGCCACAGGCCAGGTGAGGTCCCTTCTCTCCTCGAAAGATTTATCTATATCTTGAGGGCTATCCCTGCACTGCCACCAACCTACACACCATGACTACAATATTTCCAGGAACTAAATATAGTTCTACCTGCTGGGAAGAATTGGAGGACTCTAGGCCTATATGGTGACCTGCTCTGGAGTAGCCAGGCTCTCAGGCCTGGATGAAAGGTGTGGAAGAAGGAGGCAGTGTCCCTAGAACATGACCTCAAAGTGCTGCCCAGTGTCTCTCTTTATGGTATGAGGAAAAATGTACTTTGCCCTTTTGCTCCATTTGGGCCCCACCTTAGCCTCAGCCTGCCTGGACCTACTCCTTTGCTTGTGTTCCAAGTTCCCAATAGATGGTGAGGAGGACTGGCCCAAAGCCTCAAAATGCATAGGGATGTTGACAAGCTGTACTCGTTTAACTGCACCTGTTGTTTCTCTGGTGTATCCCCAGATACACCACAGCATGGACATTAAGTTTGAAAGGGACAGGAATTGAACTGATCTCTAGCACAGCAGAAAAGCCAGGGAAGATGTTTTGTTCAGAAGGGTTAAGACTTGGACAAAGTTCTGACATCACTTCTACATACCAACTCTTTTCCGTGCTGTCAACTATTTCACATAGGCACCTGTTTCTGGTCATGAAGCCCGAGTGTGTATATATGTACACACACACACACACACACACACACACACACACACACACATGCTAGGCAGGATATACTAGAATGTTCTAGGTTATTCCTATGACAGCCCAGCTCCCACAATGAAACTGAGCTAACTGTGGTGCAGAGTAAAAGTTAGGAGGAGAGCAAGCTGGAATCTGCTTCCCCCTCTCCCACCCATGCCCTGCAATGGGTCTGTTAGTAGTTTCTTTGGTTGGATGTTGTCTTAGCCTCAGAACCAACCACTGCAGGAAAGAACAGGAGATGGTGCTAAGCAGGCACCAGCCAGTAGAATTTTGATGGCAGACCAGAGCTCTATCAAGAGACAAAGGAGAGCATGAACTCAGTGTCAGTTCTGAGTGCAGATAGAGGAGTATGTGGCCAGAGAAAAGAAAGGCCCTGAGTGGCAAGATTCTGTTTACTGAGCACTTTGTGCTGGGCTTTAGCTGAACACTGTTCAAGGCACAAAAAGTTCATTTCCCCACTTTCCGTTCCACACTGAATAACTCCCACCCCCAACCCCCACACATACTCCCTCACTGCAATTGTCCTCTTCAGACATTCTTACACCTTCAATCTTTGCATTGCTATCTCCTCTAGCTGAAACTTGTTCTTGCACTAGCCTAGGCAAGGCTCTTGTTCTTCAGATAAAAGCATTCACTACTTCTGAGGGAAATCTTTCATGAATCCTGCTTTAGGCCATGCACACTCACAGACTTTCCAGAGCATCTGGTTCCTCCCACCAGAGTGTTCCTCATCCATTCATGCATTTCACAGTATCATGCCCTGTGCTGCCCCAGGCTCTCTGTGGAGTAGCTTATAAAGCTTGTTTAATTAATCCAGAGCTGTCCCTTGAGACTACTTCATTCTGTGCACCAGACTCTCAGCCCAGTGTCTGCCAGAAAACAGGTGCTCAAGACAGTGTTAATAAATAAGTGAGTGGGGTTAAATGCATTATCACCACATTTTTCTTAAGGGCCTTATATGTAATGAAGGAAGTCAAGCAAACAGAGGGTAAGAGAAGATGACAGACCCACCTTCACCCACCAGGTGGTCAGGTTTGAATGTTGCTCTTTGCTTCCTAGGTATGCACAGTGGTAAACACAACCACCCTCACCTGTCTGGCACCCTCTCTGACCAGTGATTACCGTCCAGGTCTGGACACTGTGGAGCGGCCAGATGAGTTTGGATTTCTCTTTAACAATGTCCAATCCTTACTTATCTATAATGACACCAAGTTCATTTACTACCCCAACCCAACTTTTGAACTGCTCAGCCCCACTGGAATCTTGGATCAGAAGCCAGGTTCACCCATCATCCTGAAGGTAGGAAACATAAACGGGGAAGAAAAGCCTGGAGAGTGGTGGGAGAGAGTGCTACAGGCCCTTCTCTCTTGAGAAGGCTTAATCTCTAGGTGCTAGCATACAGGAGTTTTGTTGCACCCCACCTACCCTTAAATACCATGTGTCCTCCTCTCCATCCATATCTGTCTGTATTTTGTGTCTCCTTTTCTTTTTCTTTCCTCTCTTCCTCTTTCCTAAACACCTTTTTTTTTTTTTTTTTTGCATGGGAGGGGGTCTCTTTCATTTGTGCTTCGTTGAAGTCTTCTTTAAAATCAGTCATGGAGGCTTACTGGTTTTTACATTGCTGCCCCACCCTGTCTCCTTTATCTCTTTTTAAGTAGGTAATTAATATCTGCTTGCATGTGCCAACTCTCCTCATTAAGACACCTGTTCTCAACAGGGCAAAAATCTCTGTCCTCCTGCCTCCGGAGGGGCCAAACTCAACTACACAGTAATGATTGGAGAGACACCTTGTACAGTCACTGTGTCTGAGACCCAGCTGCTCTGTGAACCTCCCAACCTCACAGGACAGCATAAGGTCATGGTGAGTGAACCCTCTTCTGTCTCTTTCCTATGCCCAGCCTGACCATGTATGCATGAAGAAAGGTTCCCTTCCACCTCAGTTCTGACTCGTGCCCTCCATGTTTCCTCATCTCCATGCCCTACATCAAAATGGATAGCAGTTGGGAACACATAAGTAGAAAGGAAGGAATTGCTTAATGTCCAAATATGCGTGGTACTGTTGTACTCTGCCCAGCCATTGCTCACAGTGTAACAGTGTAGGATATGATAACACACCAGAGCTCTATACCTATATGTCTGTGTGTACAATGCACAGGTTCACGTGGGCGGGATGGTGTTCTCCCCTGGCTCTGTGAGTGTCATCTCCGACAGCTTGTTGACCCTGCCAGCCATCATCAGCATCGCAGCTGGTGGAAGCCTCCTTCTTATTATCGTCATCATTGTCCTCATCGCTTACAAGCGCAAGTCTAGGGAAAATGACCTCACACTCAAACGGCTCCAAATGCAGATGGACAACCTGGAGTCCAGGGTGGCGCTGGAGTGCAAGGAAGGTGAGTGCAGGTGCATCCTGGCTTCCTGGACTTCTCCTTCTTCACTAATCTCATCACCCTCTTTATATACAAACCCTGTTTTTATCTCTATCTTCTTTCCACAAGCCTTCATATTCTATTTTTCCCTGTCTCTGGGGTTAGAGAAGACCCAGGGATGTCCAAGTGTGAGGAGATAGGTTCATTGGCTGTGTTCACTGTCCCTGATCTACCTCAATTCAGCGCACACTTTGGCCAACCGTCTCTTTCTCTTAGGACTAGTATGTCCTCACAGCAAGAGTCTGCCAGGCCTCACTGTCTCAGACCAGATCCTTTAATTGCCAATGTTTATCCCTTTCCTAATGGAAGCCGCAGCCAGGAACATAAGAGAGCCCTGCCTCCTTCATCTCCAAGGTTTTGTTTCCTATCTCTACTGTAGACTGAATGTTCCAAAGGCCATACTTGCTGACAGCCTTGGGTGTGATGTGTGTAGGAATGGAGATTGTATTTTTCTCTCATCTCCCACACAGACACATCCACAGGGTGACTGACAAGCGTACCTAGTATTCTCTCATACTGAAGACCTGGCAGGCTCTTTGGATAAACAGCTCAATTAGGAACAAAACATTTTTCCTCTTATGGCAAGTGGCTTTTCACAAGCAAGGGACTGTTGGATAATGGGGAAGAATTGTACAGGAGATATGGGTCAAAATCCTCCCATCTCCCTCATACCCCAGCACAAAGCCTGAAGATTTACCCTGTGACCTGGGAAGCCAGGGAGACACTTGGGAGCCCTTCACAGCCTAGACTCACCTGCAGGCTGAGCATTTGACAACCAAAGTTTTCACATTCTGGTTCTTCTTCTTCCTAGGGGAAGGTGATCAATTTATTTATTCTGACCTTTGTTCAACAGAAATTCTCCTCTTACTTCTATATATATCTACAAAGGGACTAAGTCATATTGTTCTTTTTTCTATATTTTAGCCACCTTTGCAACTGTAGAAGTAAAAAAAAATTACATAGACAGACATAGAAGACATAAAAAGTTTCCATCTTCTCATTACTGTATGCTATCCAAATTCCACTCATTATAACAAGTCCCAGAGGTAATCACACAGTAAAGAGAAAGAGAGGAGAGGATTGGGAGATAGCTCAGTCACATGCATGAGGGCCTGAGGTTGATCGCTACAGCCCACATAAAAACAAACAAACAACAACAAAACAGCCAGGCTCCAGCACAGGAAAAGCAGAGACAGAAGGATCTCTGATCATTGGCCAGCCAGCTTAATGTAATTTGTGAACTCCACAATGATAGCCTGTCCCCGAGGAGGTGTTTCTGAAGATGTTACCTGAGGTTATCCTCTGGCTTACAAAGACACACATGTCACAGACACTTCTGGCTATCTACACACTTTTTTTTAAGTTACTTCGGTTGAGTTTGGAAATTTTCTATGATTAGTTAATCCTGTTACCAAAGGCCTGTGGTGGGGCTGCATATAGTTGTTAAAGTGTGTAGCTAAGCAAAAAGTCAAAGAGGAAAACCCAGAGTCTCACAACCCCCTTAAAGCACATCCCTAAGATCTCTCCCAGGTTCCATCTCTTCAAGTTCCCATTACTAATAACTTCAAGTTGGTAACCATGCCTTAGGAGATCCTTAAAGTCCTGTAGTATACAACCTATAGCCAAAACCCAGGGTACCTTCCTCATTACACTCCTTTAACCTACTGCCTCTGTACCCCAGCTTCCTCCTTCAGACTAGCTTTTCCCTCTCTCCTTTCCCTGACTTGAACTCCTTTTAAGCTTCCCTATCTAACTCACTCTCACAGCTTTTGCGGAGCTTCAGACAGACATCAATGAACTAACCAGTGACTTGGACCGATCAGGAATCCCTTACCTGGACTACCGTACCTATGCCATGAGAGTCCTGTTCCCAGGCATTGAGGACCACCCTGTTCTGCGGGAGCTGGAGGTACTGCCTGTCTGGGGTTCTGCAGGCCAGGGGTTCCCAGGAAATCCAGGGGGCAGAATAGAATTATGAAGGAAAAGAGCCAGTAGTTCATAATAGCTTTAAAAGGGGGAATGGGGAGGGAACAACAGTGGTTTGTGATAGACTTAAAAATAATGACTCGGGGCTTGTTTGTACATTTTTTAGTTTGTTTACTCAAGAGAATGAGTCAGGGCAGAGGAAATTACAGGGAAATGAATAAGCTGATGGATCTTCTCCTGTTTGGTCCTTGGGAAATGAGGTACATCTGTTGCCAGTGCTGTTCAGAACCTCACCTCCCAGACCAGTAGAAGGGACCCAGATGACTATAACCTTCACAGAACAACCCCCAATAACAGAGTTGGAGGATAAAATGGCTGCAGCCCTCATGAAGAGGGTCCTAGAGCAGGCATCATGTCCTAACGGCCTGGATGGACATCCAGAGCCTGTCCCCTGAAGGTCATCCTGCATACCTCAGGTACAAGGAAATGGACAGCAGCACGTGGAGAAAGCCCTGAAACTCTTCGCCCAGCTTATCAACAACAAGGTGTTCTTGCTGACCTTCATCCGCACACTGGAACTACAGCGCAGCTTCTCCATGCGAGACCGTGGGAATGTGGCCTCTCTCATCATGACAGGTCTTCAGGGTCGCCTGGAATATGCCACGGATGTTCTCAAGCAGCTGCTCTCTGACCTCATTGACAAGAACCTGGAGAACAAGAACCACCCCAAGCTGCTTCTCCGCAGGTCTGACCCACAGCAGGGGAAAGACAGTTATAAGTTATAGTCCTTGCCAGATAGACTCCCGATATCCTCAACCCCTGGAAATGGCTTCCATGAAGGGTTGTTTGTGTCCTTATACCAACCCAGTATGGAGTGTGATCTTTTGCTGGTCACCAGGTGACTCCCAACCCAAGTACCTGTCTCGGGACTCATCTTGAACCCCAGTCCATTTATCTCTGTGACCTCACACCATAGGTGCTGCCTTTTTGTGGTTTGGTTTCCTCATAAATGAGATAAGAGAAATATCTGTCTCTGCTTCCAGAGCTGTGTGCCTGAGCATGGTGCCACTGTTGATTAAACTGAATCATTTTACTTTCTCCATCTCACTGGTCATAATCCTAGTGTCCAGACACCCTGTGTTTGTGGCCACCAGATTGGATAGCACAGGCAAACAATTTCCCATCATCATACTTAGGTCTGATAGAGATTAGGAGCAGATTTGGGGCCCAACTTCCTAGCCTGGAATTGCTAGCATATACCACCTACCTCAGTTGCCACTTTCCTGGTAGGGCATAGATTTTAGAGACCCTTTGTCTCTTTTTGCACCCACCCTCAGTTGAGGCCATAAAGAGCCGAGCACAAATCTAGGGGTCTCAATAGCAGGAATTGAGTCTGTCACCTCCACTTAGGCTCTTCCTGTAGTCTCTTCCTGTACCTTTGCTCACTGGTTTTGGATTTTCAGACCACACATGGGGTGGCTTTGTTTTATAAGCATTGAGGCCCCATCCCGCCAGTCTGAGCTCTGGAGGCTCTCATTAAGAACTGTTGTATTTAAATTAGAGCTAATCTCAAACACAATGCTGGAAGAGGGTGCTGGGAGGGCCCAGAGAGAAAGCTGCAATCTCTTCTGCCTTTGTCACTCTCTCCCAGCCCTTATTGCTAAGCAGCCCTAGCTTTTACTTCAGCCAGAGGGTATAATTTGCATCACGTGTAGGGAGTTAAAATACCCCTTCACATCCCCATCAGCAAGGTCTGTCACAGTGCTTTGCTTTGTTTCTTCCCAAGTTCCCATAGCTGCAGCCTGGGTTGGGGGAGGGGAAGGAGGTGGTGCTTACAGAAACAGACCCCCACTGTTGGCTAAACTCTTAAACACTGCTCTCCACCTAAAAGCCTAGACAGCATGTGAATCACAGGCCTAACCATTCTTATTTACCTAGTGTTTTACTATGGGGCAGGTGTTATCTTTTGCATTTTAAATATATTAACGATTCACCTCTAATCATTGAAAGTGTGAATTAATTAGGACTGTGACTTACCCAAAGTTATACAGTCAGTAAATAATATAGTCTGGATTTGAACATGTGGCAATCTATGTTTGGAGAGGCAGGTACCTGGCATGTACTGCAGAGTACTTGAGTTACACAAACCACAGAGGCAGATTCTCTTCATCACCAGGAGGCCTGACGGAGTAAGGAACTAAGGAACTAGTCCTTTATAGCCTATGGAATAAGCATTTGTCTACAACCCACATCAGGTGTCACCAACGGTTTGTGGTACCACAGAGCAGCAAAAATGAAATGTCTTGACTTTCTAGAGTCTTGGAAAATTAAATCTTGGGAAACGACCTCCCTGGCAATTTCCCATTAAGTATAGGAAAGAGCTCATTCCTGGGCAGTCACTTCCAATTATTGCTGGAGTTGGGTTGCTAGGGTCCAGTCTTAGCCCTGTGCTTTTTACACACACATAACAAGCCGAGGTATAGTCACCTGTGTAACTGGTCCCTCTGCCTTCTCCAGGACTGAGTCTGTGGCGGAGAAGATGCTGACCAACTGGTTTGCTTTCCTTTTACACAAGTTCCTGAAGGTAAGAGGGAATGGGCAGGGCTAGAGCCAACCACATACTCTGCCCTTGGAAACAGCATGGGTACAGGGATTCCGTGGCATGTCTGCTCCCAAGCAAAGTAGGCCTGGGCTCTCTCCCCTGGCTTTAGAGGATGTTAGGAAGAGCCAGGCAAGATCCATATTCTCTGACCTGATATCCCACAGGAGTGTGCTGGGGAACCACTCTTCATGCTATACTGTGCAATCAAGCAGCAGATGGAGAAAGGCCCCATTGATGCTATCACTGGTGAGGCCCGGTACTCCCTGAGTGAAGACAAGCTCATCCGGCAGCAGATCGAGTACAAGACTCTGGTGAGGAGTTCAAGAGCCCCAGTACCACCTGGGACTGTCCCTTCTCTACCTTCTAGCTAATGAGGCCATTTATCAAAAGGAGACTTAGGGACCAATCTGGGCATATCAAGTATATAAAGAGGAAGGCAGATTTCCCCTCATCTGGTGAGCCAAAAAAGCTGCCTGTGCCTCAGTTTACCCAAGATGATATTGAGGGAGAACAAGTTTCACTCAGCAAGGAAAGAAAGTAAATGTGCATTTCTCCAGGGTAGAAGCTTTGAGGACAAGTGAGGCCAGCACTTGATACCCATGGATCTATCTTGAGCCTTTCAAGTGCCTCACGCTAAGCTTACCTTCCCCCCACCCATCTAAGAAGTAGATAACCTTTTCCTCAAGAAAGGATTAACAACTTGGCTTCAGCTCTCACAGTAGATGGCAGGAAGAAGAGGAAAAAACCAAGTCTCTGACTAGAGAACCACATTCTTCTCATTAGAAGAACAAACTTTGGAAAACGGTTCTGAGCCCTCAGCTTCTACCCACACTACTTTACAAGTATGTCCAACTCACCCTTGATCCCCTACTTACAGATCCTGAACTGTGTCAACCCTGACAATGAGAATAGCCCAGAGATCCCCGTGAAGGTACTAAACTGTGACACCATCACTCAAGTCAAGGAGAAGATCCTCGATGCTGTATATAAGAATGTTCCCTACTCCCAGCGGCCAAGAGCTGTGGACATGGACCTGGGTAGGATCTGGCACTGGACTAGGAGGGCACGAGGGGAGCATGGCTTCCAAGAGAGCCATCAGGTCATGAGATAGCTAGGGAAAAGGGATGTGAAGTTCTGCCTGGTACACAGCCCCCAGAGGAGCATGACTAGATCCTAGCCAGGTGAAGGCAATGGGAAGCACTTCCCCTAGGCTTTGTCCCCTCAGATATGAGGCTCTTCCACATCCGCCTTGCCCCTTCCCCCAACCCCTCCCTTTTGGATGTCTGAAAGTTCTGCCCCTGACACCAGCCAATGGAGACAAGGTTCCTAAGCCTAGAGGACACACAGACTGGGTGACCCCTTCTGCTCTTACCCCCTCATGACTACCCATACCATCCTTTCAACCCCAGAGTGGCGCCAAGGCCGGATTGCCAGAGTGGTATTACAGGATGAGGACATTACCACCAAGATAGAGGGTGACTGGAAGCGGCTTAACACACTGATGCATTACCAGGTAAGGGAAGGTCCTCCCTGTGGCCTTCATCCTCGAGAATGTCCTCTTTTCTCTGTTAGAAGGCCTCAAAAGCCAAAGCACTTTCCTCTTGCCGCTTTCTTCTTCCCTGGGTCTGGAAGAGTGATACTTAGCTTTGACTACCCAATAGATTAACTGGGGGAACTTACAAAACATGGGCTCTAAGACTGCCTTGGTAATCCTCTCCTGTGTACTTCTACAGCTGTACAAGGAACAACATATTGCAAAGTCCTATACCTGGACAGCTCCAGAAAGGTGCCTCGTGCTCATTTCTCGGGCATCTTACTAATGCCGTTGGCTCTCTGACTTGTAGCAGAATAGGCACAGATTTGTCTTCAGCCCTTAAAGTCCACAGTAGCTGGAAAAATAAAGCACTCTTACTTTTTACCTGCGTGGAGTGCCTCAGCAGGTATGTAGATTAGATTCAGCATAGAAAGTGATAAGGAATATATGTGTAATACTGGCAGACACATGGAGTGAACAGTCATAAAAATCTCAGCAAAAAAAAATATATATATAAGCACCCACCCCACCCTGCATTCATCCTGTGGGAAACACTCGCAGCTTAGGGGTCTCTGTAAGATTAAGCACAGGCAGACAGATTGGGATTCAGGAGAAGCCCTAAAATAAGAACTAGAAATGAGAGACACTGAGGAAAATTAAGCCAACCAGAGGAAGTGCCTTAGGCTGTAAGACCCATGGGACTGTGATTAATGATATCCTCCTATGTGTCTGGTTTACAAAGAGAGGCATGCAGAGAGGCTGACAGACTAGATTGAGTTACCAATAACCAGCTACTGGGAGACCCTGAAGCTGGCCAAGTGCCTTGAAACATAACAGAAGCCGGGAGCACTGGGGTTACCCTAAAGCATTCCCCCTGTGTATCCCCATGCTGCACCTGGGTCTGAGTCTCAGATGAGAAGGTATATAGATGCAAGTATTCTATCCCAACACTCACTCGGCTGGTGCAATTCTACAATTTCTCCCAACATTAAACTATTTACCTATGTGCTGGAGATAATAACAGGGGAAGTCAGGAAGGTAGCTGCAAAGAATTAGAAACAAGTATACAAACTGAAGATTTGCAGTTACATACAAGCAGAAGTAATCTAATCGTTATGTGTTAATTCCATATAAGCACGCACACAGCCACCTTCACATGGTGAGTACATCCAGAACAATGTAATGAACCAATTAGGGGTGAATGAGAAAGCCCAAAAGAGACCAAATCTGTGCCACCAAATCTTGTTCCTGAAGGACAGAAACCTTCCTTCTATCCATCTTTGATACCTTAAGGCTTGTTTCTGTTACCCAACCTGTGTATTCCAATAAGAATAGACCACCCGTTTCTTATTGTGGTCCTCTTACAAAACACTTCCAATTCCCTCGTGTCATTTATCATTTATATATTCATTCATTCATCAAATATTTACTGAGCTTTGCTGAGTACAAGGCACTTCCCACTCTCTAGTTCTGAGTGACAGAGACTGCAGGGAGTCGTCCTTCCTTTGAGAGATGATGAAGATGGTATTATTATTCAAAATGGCAACATGAGTACCAAAACATGCTGAGTGCTCACAGGATACTAGGAACTTTACTCAGCCTTTATGTGTCTTAATTTCTTTAATAATCATCACAACAGTAATTGCCAGACATGATTATTATCCCCAGTGACAAATGAGACAACCAAGGCCCTGAGAGGCTGGCAAGTGGTGGTAGAGCTAAGGTCAGATCCAGGCGGGTAATTTGAGCATGGGTTTATACCACCTATTAGCTGAAGAAGAGGGGAAAAAAAACAAGGGTGGGGTGGGTTGGGATGGGGTGGGGAGACAGAGACAAAGAGAGAGATAGAGTAAGAGACAGACACAAAGAGGGGTAGCTTTGTAACTAGGCTCGGAATCGACCATGTAAGTTACCTTGTAATTTTCCCTAAAGATGACAACAATATGATACATAATGTCACTGTCTTTGCTGGGAGGATAAATTCCCATCCTCACCAGGTTTTCAGAGTAGCATTTCTAGGTCGTGGTGGCAAGAATTCTTGAGAGACAGGGCTAATGCCCCTCACCTCTCCTCAATCATAGACTGAGTGCTGATGGCACACATAGCGGGCAAATCCAGAGACTCTCCAGGAAGGAGGTGACAAAACACTGGCACCTCCTTGGAACAATGATGGCTGCACGGGGCTCAGAACCCAGGGGCTTTACCTACTCTGCCCTCTTGCTGTCTCCCCTGGAGTCAAAGGCTTTTGGAGCCCCTGAAGAAGAAAATCATCTTAATTAACAAAGAGATGGGTAAAAAGCTGCCTGGGCTCCTGTAGATTTATAGGGAGGGTAAAATTAAACACCATCACTAAAGCTGGCTATCAGGGAATCTCGTTAGCACTAATGTTCATTTATAGTTTGACTTCTCAACATTTAATTCTTTTTTGGTGGGAGAGAAGAACTGACAATTTAAGACCCAGAAAGATGGTTTTATGGCTGGTGCAGCTATAAATCAAACTTACAAAGTTCATAAAAATTGTTAAAATAAAAAATGGTTTAATAGGAATGTTTTATGGCCCATAACATTATTATAGCTGTTTTATTCCCTCTGCGTTAGGGGTTTAATTGGATCACCACAATTCTGGGGATTCTCCGTTTTTATTAGATGGAGGGCAATCTTAAATCAAGATGGCCCCAAATGTCTTCTCTATGGCTCCTTTTTCATCGGTCCTTCCCTAACTGCCAGGTGCTAGGCCTGGCATCTTCTCAGAGGACAAGGCACTGTGCCATCTTTCTCCCAACTCCCAAGGGCAAATGCCCTTTTGGTGAAACTATTCAAGGTGGCCAATGCATAATACAACAAAGGCCAGGAAAAAATTGGAGCCAAGGGAAAAGACGAGGCTCACACCAGTGTGACTTGTAATAAAACCCCAAATTAGGAAATAGAATGGGGAGAGTATGTGCTCTGGAGATGACAGGTCTGAAGGAAAATACCAACTCCATAGTACATTAATGGCGAGAGCTTGAAGCAGTAACTTAGCCCACCCCTGCTTCTAGTCTTTCATCTGTAAAATGGAAATAGCCATCCAGAACACAAGCTTGATGGGAGGCTGAGTTTAACCCTCTGCCCAATAGAAATAAAGTGTGTCATGCTAAATTTTTCACTAGTCCTATTAAAAATACAGAAACAGGCTGCTGAGATAGTATTAACAATATACTTTATTTAGCTCATCTTAAAAGAATTAGTTTAAGTGTATAATCAATTTCAGATTTATTAATGACATCATTTATATTCATTCATACTAATTTTCTGAAATCTCTCTCTCTCTCAGTATGTGTGTGTGTGTGTTTGTGTGTGTGTGTGTGTGTGTGTGTGCATGTGCCAACTGGTATGCTTAGTTGAAACTGGCTACATGTCAGGTGATGAAAGACATGAAAGGCAATAATTTTTTTTGTAATATTTCTGAACTTTTATTGACCCCACACTCCCTAGAAGTACGTAACTTCTCAAGACACCTCAATTCTCCCGTGTTTTTTGTTTGTTTGTTTTGTGCTCTCCTTAGGTGTCAGACAGATCAGTGGTGGCTCTGGTCCCTAAGCAGACCTCTTCCTACAACATCCCTGCCTCTGCCAGCATCTCTCGGACATCCATCAGCAGATACGGTAAGCAGCCAGAGTGCAATTAAGAAACTCAAGTTCCAGGCACTTGTTCCTGCCCTTAGCAGGAAGACCTGCTGCTGCCATGCCTTCATACAAAGGTACTGGCTTCTCTGTCCCCTTTCTGAGGAGTCTTAAGGGCCATGTGTCTCTGAGAAGAGACAGCAGGTAAAGGAGTTAGTGTAGCAGGTGTGTACCCTGATTAGAGGTTCCCCTGTCCCACTTTATAGCTGTGACCCTAGTTGAATTGGTAATTATACCCTCTTTTGTCAAAAGTGTCTTAGTTTGGGATACAAAATTAATCTTTCTTTCACTTCCATTCCCAGCCTTCTCTGAGCAGCAAGCTTCAATCTCACTTTGTCTGTTTTGGTTGCATGTACACTTAAATGCACTAGACTATCCACCTGAAAGAACCTACAGGACTTAAATGCAGTTCCAAAAAGGATTCAGAAAATATATTCTAGGACCTCAAAAGAAGTGCCAGCTAATTCCAAAGAGGATCATTACAACTTGAACCCTAATACTGTTTAGACTTTTTTTCTAAGACATAGGTTCTAAGTGTAGCTGTGGCCATCCTAGAACTAGCTCTGTAGACCAGGCTGGCATCTACCTCACAGAAAACTCTCTGCTCTGCCTCCTGAGTGCTGGGATTAAAGGCATGAGCCACCACTGCCCAATACTATCTAGAATCTCTAGAGTGCGTGTGTGTACACATCCAGCTGACATTTTACTTGATTATTGTTCATTGCTGGAAACATCAGAAGAGAGGGAACGCCCAAACTGTGTCTGAGCTCTTAAAATTTCTAAATCTTTTTTCTAGAAATTTTAGGCTCCTCTTTCCAACCAAGGATCCATAAAACTTTTCACCAAATATGTAGTCCCAAGAGGCCTTTCAAGGTGAAGCACGGTTATTCTGGATAGATGCAGCAGGCAGCTGGCATTCCTGAAGAATGCTTCCAGCAGGAGGTTAGCCTGCCTCACTCTGGCTTTCCCTTCCCTCTCCCAGACTCTTCCTTCAGGTACACAGGCAGCCCAGACAGCCTCCGGTCCCGGGTTCCCATGATCACCCCAGACCTGGAGAGTGGTGTCAAGGTTTGGCATCTGGTGAAGAACCATGACCATGGTGACCAGAAGGAGGGCGACCGGGGCAGCAAAATGGTGTCTGAGATCTACTTGACCCGGCTTCTAGCCACCAAGGTAACTCTTGTACTATCCAGGCCTAGCTCTTCCCTAAACTTTGGCACAGACACCCATGCTACAGGTGCTTCTGATTGCCTCTACTATCTCTGTCTTGTATCACCTGCTTTCTAGTTGAGTAGGAGAGAAAAACAACAAACAAACAGAAAAACCTAGTTGTACCAGCAATTTAAGAAAAGACTATCCCTCCTGACCCACTGTGTCTTAGGCTGAGAGGAGATAAAGGCAGCATCCTCTTGCTTTCCCCGGAGATAACAAACAAAGCTTTTCAGGGATATTATACTTTAGAGATCAGGCTGGATCCCAAAGTCTTTTCCCACTGATCCCACTGCAATGCTGCAGGAACTCTAACATAGTGGCTTAAAGCTCTCAGGCTTTCTCCCAGAATGGTCCATAACTAGTCTATCAGAATCATGTCTTCACTTTCGCTTTGTTTAATATGACCAGCATATCAATGAGAGATGTCCAGAAAGCATCTGAGAAAGTCAGGAGTTCTACTAGTCCCAAAGTCTGTCTTGAGACTGGGACCCTAGGTCTAGGCTTGTCACTGCCTCTAGAACCCATGAAGCTTGTGGATCAGAGCCGTGCCTGGGTTCTCCTGAAGCTAGACCTCAAGCCTATGCTGCTAACACCGTAAAGCTGTTCATGCTTCCTGTCAGACCCCACCCTACCCTCCAAGCCCCACTAGGGGTCAGACTCCCTGAGCATCCGCTATAGACTCTGCCACCAGTCTGAATCCTCTCATTTATTCTAGGACATTCACTTCCTATCTTCCCATCAAATGCCCTGAACTTATACCTTCAGGGCACACTGCCACAGATTAGAAGATAGATTCTTTCTATGGATTCCCAGACTTGTCAGTCCCTCCCAACTCCACAATATCCTATTCAGTACTCTACCTCACTCCTATCCCTCTACCTACACCCTTCTGCATTTCAGACAAGTTTCCAAGGTAAGATAGGTCCAAGGCCCCATCTGGCTTGCCTTCTGCTGCCCTCTGGTACCTACACACCATTTCACTGTCCCCCTCCCCACTTTCTCCCACAGGGCACCCTGCAGAAATTTGTGGACGACTTGTTTGAGACCTTGTTCAGCACTGTGCACAGGGGTAGTGCTCTCCCCCTAGCCATCAAGTACATGTTTGATTTCCTGGATGAGCAGGCAGACAGACACAGTATCCACGACACAGATGTGCGGCACACCTGGAAAAGCAACTGGTAACCCCAGGGGACCTCAATGGGAGTGGCACCTGGGACACCCAGCATTTTGGGTATCGGGGACCAGCAGAGGCTAGAGATGGGAGGTAGAGATGGGAGGTAGAGATGGGGGCTGTGTTATCTGACTTCTGGAACACTGTACAACACACACACACACACACACACACACACACACACACACACACGCACACACACACTGCAGAGTTAACATCATCCCCAAGGCTACCTGCTCTAAGTGGTCCTTGCCTGGCCTGAGCTTTGCATATATTTTTGAGCTCTGCCTTACCATTGTGACCCTTCCTTTGATAGAACTGCTCCCTCTGATGTAGAATCTTCTAGTTGTCAAGAGGAAGAAGCTAAGGAACATATACAAAGCTGTGTGTGAAACCCACAATGGAGCTTTGCAGTTTATCACTATTGAGCCTTCTGAGAGATGCACTTCTGAGCTGGGGCCCTTGGTAAAGATGGCCAGCACTGAGCATGAGGCTGGTACTTGCTAGATTTGACAAACCAATAAGTATGAGATTTCATTGCACACTTGATCTCTTTTTTTTTTTTTTTTTTTTTTTTTTTATTAACTTGAATATTTCTATATACATTTTTGAGTGTTATTCCCTTTCCCGGTTTACAAACATCCCCTCCCCCTCCCCTTCCTTATGGGTGTTCCTTCCCCCCTCCCCCCCATTGCCGCCCTCCCGCAACAGTCTAGTTCACTGGGGGTTCAGTATTAGCAGGACCCAGGGCTTCCCCTTCCACTGGTGCTCTTACTAGGATATTCATTGCTACCTATGAGGTCAGAGTCCAGGGTCAGTCCATGTATAGTCTTTAGGTAGTGGCTTAGTCCCTGGAAGCTCTGGTGGCTTGGCATTGTTGTACATATAGGATCTCGAGCCCCTTCAAGCTCTTCCAGTTCTTTCTCTGATTCCTTCAACGGGGGTCCTATTCTCAGTTCAGAGGTTTGCTGCTGACATTCGCCTCTGTATTTGCTGTATTCTGGCTGTGTCTCTCAGGAGCGATCTACACTTCTGCACTTCTTTGCTTCATCCATCTTGTCTAATTGGGTGGCTGTATATATATGGGCCACATGTGGGGCAGGCTCTGAATGTATGTTCCTTCAGTCTCTGTTTTAATCTTTGCCTCTCTCTTCCCTGAAAAGGGTATTCTTGTTCCCCTTTTAAAGAAGGAGTGAAGCATTCACATTTTGATCATCCGTCTTGAGTTTCATATGTTCTAGGCATCTAGGGTAATTCAGGCATTTGGGCTAATAGCCACTTATCAATGACACACTTGATCTCTTAAAGCCAAGTTTTAACCTCAGCAGCATAGCTTTCAGGAAGCAACAGAAAAAATGTCCTGCAAGAGTGATTTTTGTTCAAGTGAGTTCCACATTCAGATTAGTGGTGGGAGAAGCAGCTTCTGATAGCACCTAGCATGAAACTTTCCCCTCCCAGGTTCCTACAGACCATGCTAAGGACTAGCTTATAGACCAGACGAGAATTAGCCAAGAGCCAGAGTCAAAAGGCTTCCTCTAGGATGAGCACAAAGGAGAGAAACATTTGGATTGGGCAGGAAGCCCACACAGCTGTCTGGAGTCAGCAATCCCCAGAAAACAGAGCTGACACAGATGGGTTCAGGCTGTCATTTGGAAATCAAAAGTCCTAGCAACCAGCAAAATACTTCGAGAGAGCCAATGGGGCCTTGGAATAGACTTTCATTCTTTTGATATTGCGGCCCTCCTCATCTGCAATTTTTGGTCACAGTGGCAGTAGATGAGGAACACTCAGAAGCTCTACCAAAGCAGATCCATGATGTCTCCACTGCTTTGCAGGATGCTGAGCCCAGTATTGGTTAAAATCAGGAGAAAATTAAAGGTTATTTGCTTCTCTGTGCCTTTTGGATAGACTCAAGCAACACTAATGCACCCCGCCCCCCATGTGATAGTGTGATAAAGCTGAGTCACGTGGCTTACACCTCACATAGCAAAGGTCCGAGAAGAAGAGCTTAGACATGTCCATTTCTGCCAGAGGAGGTCAGAATAGAAGAGCTGTGCCAAGGCCGGCTGAGGCAGCTCCTCTTAGATTCAAGGAAGGGTTGCAGGTTGGAGGACAAGCAAAATTTACAACAGGAGGCTTGGAGGGGATAAACACATTTACAATACCTATTGTTATAAAGACTCTTGGAAAATTTGGAGTTGGTGAAGTCAGCAGAATTCAAAGAGAATAGCAAGAGCTAAGGACACTATCTTAGGCTAGAAGGGTAAGCCCATGATAGTTCATGCCACACAGGCATCAAAGAGTCAAGACTGGAGGGCAGCTGGAGAAGACAGACTTCAGAAAGAGGCAAAACAGTAGCTACAGAAACTATTTTGAAGGCAGTCAATGGGCTTACTGCCTTATGACCTTGGGAACATTGAAGGCTATTCCTCTCTGCCTTTATATTCCAGAGTTTCAGAAGCAGTCTCCTAACTGCTGTTGGGTTCCGTTCAGGAAAAACTCAGAGCTGCAGTGAGCCATTCTCCCTTGGAATGCCAGCAACAGGTCCCTCCCATCCCTCTGCCATGCTGAGACAAAAAAAAAAAAAAAAAAAAAAAAAAAAAAAAAAGCCCTGGAGGGGACCCCTGAAAGAAATTACCCCATGAGGAAGCTGTCCTCTGACCCAGTACTGAGAAATGGCTCAGTGGCAGACTGGTTCCAGAGGGTAGTGTCCCCACTGAGGTAGTACTTAGGACTGCCTGACCATTTCATCCTTTTATACAATGGCCATGACCACTGTGAGAGACTCTAGGATCATAAGTTTGTCTGAAGTGCTGAGGAAATTGTGGTGTTTTCTGTAGTTGACCTTTCCTTGGAGCACTGAGGCCTCTGGAAAAGCCTATCAAGAAGAGGCAAAACCCAGACATACCCACCCCTCAGCTGTTAGGGAGCAGAGCAAATGCCTTGATATGAGAAAATCAAAACCACTCTGCTTTTTCCTGCATCTGGGAATAGCATAGGATTAGCAAACTGCCCCCTCTTGGACCAGTTTCTGAGTTCATTCCCTTCTCTTTTAGTATGGAACATCTCTACCATTCAGCAGTGAGGGAAAAGTGTGAGTAAGGGGCAATGTCAAAGTGCATTCTTCAAGGTACTCTGCCTTTTCCTACAGCCTTCCACTTCGTTTCTGGGTGAATGTCATCAAGAACCCTCAATTTGTATTTGACATCCACAAGGGCAGCATCACAGATGCTTGCCTCTCTGTGGTAGCCCAGACCTTCATGGACTCCTGCTCCACATCAGAGCACCGACTGGGCAAGGACTCACCTTCCAATAAGTTGCTCTATGCCAAGGATATCCCCAGTTACAAGAACTGGGTAGAAAGGTCAGTAGTTCCCTCAAGATACCTGCTGTGGGCATCAGTGACTTCATATTGTGAAGACCAGGACCTCATACTCCCTATGTTGTGGGAAGGAGCAGGGCTTTGTGTCCTGGGAAGTCTGATAATTATCATCCTGATTAACATTTACTGAGCATGTATTGTTTCACTGAAATGTCCAAATGGACGGTTGTAAAATAGTGGCTATGATTATCTCTGTTTTACTAATGAATGAATAGAGGCACAGAAAAGCTGTATAACTTGCCAAAGTTCACAAGCTACCAGGTAGAAGAGCTGAAGTGTGAACGTAAGGGGTCTTGCCGGAGTTGGGGCTTTTGACTACTTCGAACCCAGCAGCTCTTAGCTGACTGGAGTGCCCTTCAGAATCTCGGACTGCACCTTATACTCACACCTCAGCTTGAGGCAGAGGCCACATCAGAGAAGAGATGGAAGGCAGGAGCAGTGCGGACCTCTGACTCTATTCTCCCAAGGGACCTGGGCCAGGGTGGATATTGGTGGATGTTTGCTGAATCCCCATCATAGGCCTATCCTGTCTATGGCAGATACTATGCATATATTGCCAAGCTCCCAGCCATTAGTGACCAAGATATGAATGCCTACCTCATGGAGCAGTCCCGCCTGCATGCCACAGAGTTCAATATGCTGAGCGCCCTCAACGAGATCTACTCCTATGTCAGCAAGTACAGTGAGGAGGTAAGACAGGGTCTCAAGAGCAGCACCTGCAACTTGATCTGGACCCCAAAAAAATATCAGTAGCAATCACTTTTATAAAATCGTAATCTGCAGTCAAGACACTGAGCCCCAAATCATCATCCTTTCTTTACGGAACAGCCCAACCTCTCCTGATTCATTGGACTTCTCCCTGTGCACCATCTTCTCTCACTCAAATATTGTATGACTAATTTTATTCTTTCTTAAGCAAATGAATAGAATCATCAGTTTACATGTGGACAAATCCGGTCAGATTCAGATAGATTGGTGGACTTTGTTATGAACAGAAGTTAACCAGGAAGGTGTCAGGCCAAGCATTAACACTGAGCCTAAAGAAAAGAACAGCAAAATAATAGTAGCCAACACTTAAGTAACTCTAACATATGGTTTAAGCACATGAGAGCTCTATGTACATGCTTTTATTCCTGCAAATGTTTGCAGATGTGTGCTCTCTGTCATGATTTTGTGTCATGCCACTCATATGGGTGAATGCAGCTGAAAAATCCTGTGTGACCCAAAAACCATCTGAACCTCATAGCACCCATAATTCTATGGCCATGCTGTGTAAATGAGCCCACCAAGCTGCTGGTTATACAGCTAACAAGGCTACGTACAGTCTCTGCTCTTAATAGTAACTGTGTAATTATTGCATAAACTGCTTACTATGTATACTTTTGTTAATATTTTAGAGCATACTTCTACTTATAAAAGCAGAGCCATACATTGCATATGTATTCTCTTGTACTTGACCAGTCTCTTGAATGTGAATACTCTGGGGTGCTTTCCTGATGACAAAGCCATGTAAGGACTCTTATAGATCTATTCACTGAATCATGCCAGCCATTTGACATTACATTCCTAAAAGCAAAATGATAAGGTAAAAGGGACAGATGTTGGGTCGATGACTCCGAAAAGTTGTGCCTTTGAAGCTGAGTCCTGAGTTACCTGCCTTTGTTTTTCCCCTCAGCTCATCGGGGCACTAGAGCAGGATGAGCAGGCCAGACGGCAACGACTGGCCTACAAGGTGGAGCATCTCATCAATGCCATGTCCATAGAGAGCTGAAAGGAAGACATTCTGTTCCTGGAAGAGAGACTCATACAAGCTATCACACTGGCCTCTCAAAAGGAAGATGGGATGAGTGAAGGGTATCAGGCCCCAGAGCTGGCTGTCCTCTAAAATCTCACCAAGGGAAGAAAGAAAGGCTCCTCTGTCAATGGCAGCCATGTTTCTTCATAGCCGGTTCCTTCCAGAAGGACAGTGAACACCACCCATCACAGTGTGAGCTCAGGACACTACGGGCAAGGAGAAGGTGGCCCTTTAAGCTGAGAGGCTTGAGCCAAATGGTTCTGCCTCTGTGACTGCTGCTTTGCATGAAAACTCATTTGATGTATATTGGGAAATAATGAGAACTTTATTTAATTTTTTAAGAAAAAGGGAAAAAACAGAAATAAAACAAAACATAAATCTCCCCTGTCCATCCCGTCCAACTTTTGTTTAATTCGGTTTCTGTTCCCTTCTCAGTAATATTTCTTCTTCTGTAACATCTCTTTCTCAATGTCAGAAAAATGCCTGAGAGATGCTGAGTAGAACCAGTTTGGAAATGCTCTCCTCTCCATTGAACTGAGAGGAAGAAGGAGAGGCAGGAAGGAGTAGAAGTTCTTACTAAACATTTGGCAAATTAGCCAGGAAGACCTGGATCCCACCACAGCCAGATGCACCTGAGAACTGCACGCTTTTGTGGGACTTTTGGAAGCTGATCAGATCCACCTGCTAATAGGAAACTGCCTTCCATGCTGTGCCCTTGTGTATCCTCATCTCCTAAGAGGAGGAAGTACCCAACAAGGACCTGTGGGAACACCTTTTCTTTGTTTTACTTAGTCCCGAGCCTCAGCAAGTGAGGAGTTGGGCTTTGGTACTTTTCCTTTTGGTTTCCTTAGAATTGATAACAGAAATGGAAGAGGTGAGACTTTCACAGAACAGCCACCTCCTCCCTAAGGACTCTGAACAGAGCCCCACAAGCCAGGCACCTGGGGACTGTGCAGACCAGGTCTCCTAGACCTGAGCTGAATGGGGAGCATGGGTGTTTGACTTTGGATTCTACTCAACCATCCACTAGTTTACGGCAATTAAAAAGAAAACAAACTCAAACACTGTTTACAGTAAGCAATACTTGAAGAGTGTAGGTTTAAAAAGCAGCAGTATTTATTATTATATTTTCTTTTCTCTTGTGCCTGGAGAGGGGAGGCCAACCTTCGCTCATACCCAGAAGCCCCTGACCATCTGGGCATACTGCATTTGCCTCAGTAGAAATGATCGTGGTAGCCCATCATCTCTATCTGTCATGGAATCATGGATGTGAAAGTCTATTGCTTCTGAGAAGGCACTTGTCCTTCCCTGTGTCTCCTGATACCTGATGCCATAGATAGCCAGCCTTCCTGAGTATAGCTTCCAAGCAAAGATCAAGGCTCCATCCTTGGGCCCAGAGGCAAGCTTTGTGGTAGCAGGACAAGAAATTCAACTGGTAAGCCCTCAGGGAATTTAGTTCTCCTGCCTTGGCATGGCCCCTAGCAGCCAGTTCTCAACAGCTTTGCAATTAGCGTCCGTCTCAAGGTAGGGTAGCAAGAGGAAGACAAAGGGTGGGCATAAGGGAACAGTGAACGTATGTCCCCTAAGAAGGCATGAGCCTTCTACTTTTTAAGGGGTCAGGAATGCCAGGCTGTAGGGCTGGGAAATGGGGCTTACTATCCCAACAGAGTTGGCCCTGGGTTATTTCCTTCACAATTAACTCAGGCCTCAGCTTATTTCTCCAGTTGATTCCAGTTTCTGAGACTCTGCTGACCAGATGTGACTGCCTGCACAGGGCAAAGAAGAAAGTCAAGAAGGTGGCTTCCATGCAATGTATGTGTCCTCGGATGGCTGTCTCACACACAGCTGATGCTGTCTGGGCTGTTCAGCTTGTTTCTTGCCTGAATGCAACTGACAAGTGGAGAGAGAAAAGCATTCAGCAAAATACTCAGGAAACTTGCTGATTTTATGATGATTCACAACCAGCCATGCCAAGGCCACTTTTCTTCTGATAATTTACTCATGTTAAAGTTTTTCCGGGACATACCAATAGCCTGGAAAGAAACTAATGACTGGCCTTCCACACCAAGCCAAAGTGTTTGCTCCTCATAGCACCCAAAGCTTATCATCTTAGAGCCTGTAATTTATGAAAATGAAAGAAGTGATGTAGTCAAAACAAGAATAGGAACAGAAGACAGGATAAACTCTGGCCTGCCTATTTCTCCATCCCAGCACTGTTGAAGACTTTCTGAGCAGCTGCTACTGCTTGAGCTGATGTCCAGAGCGCCGTTTCATCAAGAAGTAAAAAAGAAAATGTTTTACATCTCTTTCAATAGCATCTTACCCACACCCTTCTCAGTGTGCCTACCTGGTATATCCCAGCAGCCACTTATGGTACCTGCTCACTGCCTCTGGCTTGCTTCACTGAAGATGTTTGGAGAGTATGGAGAGAATGATGGGGTGAGAGCAAATCTAAGAATGTAGATGAAGGGAGCAGGGCCAACCATGGAAGGTGGTCTAGTCACTTTGCTAAGGATTCCATGAGTTGGACAACTTGGACTGAAAAAGAAGAGTGGCCAAGGGACACAATTAAAGAAGAAGTGAGGAAAATTCAGCTAGAGACAGGCCATGCCATGCCAGGAGGGTGAGTTATTGTAGAGTCTTGCTCTCATTTTAGCTTTCTACCTATCATTCCACCAGCTCTTTGCTTTCGTTTACTAGTCACTGATAGTCTACTCCCTAGGGGATGGAGAGGAGAGGAAGTTGATTGGTCACTCTTCTTGCTGTTATCCAATTTAAGGATAGTTTGGCCTTTTGTTTAAAAAGAAAAAATAAATTGTTAAAGCTACCACCCTTCCCCACAAAAAGCCATCTATCTTTGGGGAGGCATGAAGTCTCTCTTAAACGTACCTAGCTTTACTTTATTTCATTGATCTACACAAAAGCCAATTCTCTAGGAAAAGAATAGGACTGCAGAGGGTTTGGCAAAACAGAGTTCTAGAGGACTGTATTAAGACTTATCCCTCAACTGGATTTGACAACACCTCCTGCCTTCTGTGTGTCAGGCACTTCTGTGCCTGATGTTCTACCTCTTTCTGTGGTTTGAATCTCAAAACCACTTCTGATCCCTCTTTCTTTATAGAGTGCAGTCATTCAACTCATGGGCACACTGTGATCTTACAGAAGGAGGGAACTGCGTCCTTCATTCATTCACTTGGAGAGCATTCCTAAGTAGTAATCATCTGCCAGGTTCTTAGAGGTTCTGCAGAGCAGTGTGAATAAGACCATGAAGGTCCTTCTTTCAGCAAATGCAGATTCTCCAAGCTGCTAGGCCTGCCAGCAATACAGCAAGATGGCTCCTCCCACCCTCCCCAGCAGAAAGCACTAGGTGCATAGAAAATGGGGTGACATTAAGGAAGAAGGCTGACACACACACACACACACACACACACACACACACACACACACACACACACACACACACGCTCTGCTACCATGTGCTGCTCTTTAGTCAGCACAACCTAGCTGATTATGCTCCTGACCTTCCTTCAGTTCCACCAGGATGAAAATAGAAATTAGTCGTTAAGGCCCCTGGGCCTGCTGCACGTGAGGTAAAAGCGGTGGTGGCTGCTAGCAGTCGTCTGATACAACAAGCAGAGACTGCTGGAAGCCTTCTCAGATACTACACAACTGCCAAATCTGTAATCTCACCTACTGCCTGGCAATACTAAGCTGGCAGTTACTCTAAAAGGGCCCTTTCCAACCACATTGTGTCACAGCTAAGAGCCCTGCATCCTTCACACAGACAGTTAAGAATTGAGACACAGAGGGCCAGGAGGGTGAGGAAATGCAAAGTGGCCACTTAGCACATGGTGCAGATCTTATGGTGGGAGGGAGGCCAGAAGAAGGTAGTCAGGTTCTCCTGATGCCTTGTCTTAGGAATGTGCTTGGAGAACAGTGGCATCATTTTCATACTCCGCGTCTCTTTTCCTTCTCTCTCTCTCTCTGTCTTCTACTCATTCCCTAGAGTGAAGATTTAATACGTAAGGCCCAGTGACACTTAAAATGAAGAGTAAAGTTTCTCTTGGTACTTTCTAGCTAGTCTGGGGAATGTTCCAAGAGACAATCAAGGCCAGTGCTTGTCAGACAGGCCTCAACACAATAAACAAACTAGAGAGTCTCCTGCCTTGCCCAGAATCACAGCTCACTCTCCTCTCCCAAACCATCTTCCCAGACTGAGCTGCCTCCTCCCTGCTATGTGCTGCCTGTACCCTAGTAACCCAATGAAGGGAGTAAGAAGCTTCTTTGAGCCTCAGTCAAGGTCATCATTTTGACATGCTTGGTCTCCAGTTTGACATCCAAGCATAAGGAAGTGTGGTCCCCATCAAACAGGACCAAAGCTCCTGAATGTATGGGAGAGAAAGGGACAAGCTCTGTATACAGGCACATGAAGGCCTTGAGCCAAACTGCCTCTCCTCATCCTCTCCTACTCAGACTTTTCCCCATGACACACTGGAATCTGTATTATATCTATTTTTAAGAAAGTACAATGCTGGTTGTCTGGTTTTGTTGTTTTTACAGGTGTTATGAAATAATAAGAAAATGAAGTATTTAAAATGTTCCAATAAAGCGGGGTTTTGTTATCTAATATATTATCATGTACCTATTGTAAATATGAAACTCCTATTTTGCAAGCCAAGGACACAATTTGTACTGTTGTTATATATAAATAAAGATTACTGGATAAAAAAAAAATCTCCTTAAATCTTCAGATAAACACAGTTGTTTGGCCACATAGGTACCGAATAACTTTGGGGTCTATACAAGAAGCAGATAGCCAGAAAGAGCAACTGAGTTGTTTCGAATGAATCCGAGAAAACTGGAGCTAGAGCTTATTAATGTCTAGTGATCTTTACCATACACTCACACGCACTTTCTGCTCCAGTCATACCGGTGAGTGAACACTGCCCCCTAGCTCCAGGACCTCAGAATACAGCTTTCCTCCTGTAAGGCTAGATGGACTGCTGCAGGTTCCTTTCCAGAGTCAGTTCTTAGACTAGTGTCCCCCACTTCTCCCAGGACCAGCCCTTCCTAGAACAACACTCACTCATGGATGGATTAAGTGCTACGGTGAGATGTGAATGGGAGAAGTCTGGCCCTTGCTCCTACTGCTCTTAGGATGATTCTGAAGGAGACTTTCAGCTAGGCATTGAGATAGGTAGTGGTGTTCTTATTTGCTTCAGAAATTAAAAGTGAATGAAGTGGAAGATGCCAGATGGTGAGGTGAGTACTTTTAGATCCAGCCCAGGGGAGGAATGTGGAGACACCCCCTGATTGGGGGGTTGGGAACAGAGAAAATGGATCTGAGAAGCAGGAGAACTTCCACTGTTCTGTAATGAGGCTAAAGAGAAGAAACCTTCAAACTCCCTCTAGCCTTATTTCCCTGTTTTTGTCCTGCAATTCAGTGATGTATGACATTTTTACTCTCTTATTGGTGAGATACATTAGATGACAGTGACTCAGGAACCTGTCCCAGCCAAGTGCACACAGGAGTTTCCAGTCCTTCTCTATTAGACAACAGGACCAGAAGGATTTTCTGGTGAGCGGGGTATCCCTGACTTCGAACTTCAGTCTAGAAGGAACAGTGAACACACACAAAGAAACCTAGCACTCATGAGTCAGAATTTTAGAAATGAGAGCATGTTAGTATACAGATATTCTTATGTAATTATATATACAGTATATGCTAGATTTATAGAAACGTTATACAGTCAAAGAAAGAAAGTAAGGTAGGAATTTATCCTGTGGCCCAGTCTGGCCTGGAACTCATGATTCTTCTGCCAGGAATTCCCGAGTACTGGGACTTTAGGTATACACCACCTCAATAGTCTCAAAGAAATAATTCTTGAGATTTTCTACCCAGTACTCAGCAACTCCTAGTGTTTTTTGTATATTTGTATTCCCGGTGCATTCATCTCTCACTCCCCCTCTCCTTCTCACCCGAACTGGACATACAGTGCCAGGTTGTGAGTGGAAACAGTGTGCTCTGTGTTCAATACCATAGCTTGTCCGGGGAGCATATACCCATTTTGTTGACATTTAGTCATCCTCTGCTGCTCTCTGTGATGCAAACCCAGAGCAAAGTTACTCCGCTTCACCACAGCTATGAAGGTGCCCTATGCAATGGTGTGGCCCTGGTGAGTTGACACTGAGATAACCCTGGCTTCTGTTACTGCCTGGCCATGGACTGGCCTTGTATCTCAATGGCTGGAACTCATTTTCAGCTGTGGTTGTAGTATTTTTCAGAGTGATTTTAATGTGTCCAAAACTAGTAGACTATCATGAAGGCAGTTGTCCAGTTGCCCTTAAAGGACAGACAGTTTCTCATTCAAGGTTGCCAGTTATAAAGGCAGGTCCTGTATAAAGACTTCCTACTCATAAATTTTAACCATTCATAGTCAGTATTAAAAGGGTGTTTACAATGGATATTATGGAAAGCTCAGCACAGAACTAGCGATCTTGAAGCATTTAGTATTACTTAGTATTTAACAATACTTCACAGCTGCAAAACTCTAGCCTCGGTACCCCAAGATGGCACAGATCCTTCTCATCTGTCTCAAAAGCATCTCAACAAAAGCAAAGTAAACAAAACCAAAAACAGGTCAGGTCAGAGCTGGAGTGGCTCAGTCCCTAGCACAAGCTCTGTCTTCTTCAAAGTAAGATTCTAACAACAGCCATTTGTACGATTCCATTTCTCATATCACTCAAACCCAAATCTCCTCTTAAAGCAAATTGTTGCACATCGTATTTCCAGCTTTGCGAGCATTGTAGAAGAGAGCTAAAACCCACAAACAGCTGCAAGACCAAAATTCTGTACAGCAAATTCAGTAGGAGGGAGGGTAATTTCTAGGCTGAATTCTTTTCCTGGAGCTCGTTCTTTCATGTGTCCAGTTTAGTGACGACATAACTTACGTCTGCTATTTTCTCAGTACTTCACTTACTTTTCAAGTTTGTAAATCTGTGCATCAATAATTCTAGATCACTAGAAGAGCTAAGAGAGAATAGCTATCTCTAAGCTTTTAAAATGCATCATGGATTTTAAATGTAATGAAAAGCTTGCCTAAAATTGCCTCTGTTCTTTTGATAGATTTTGTAATGTTTTAAGACTATAATATTATTTTTTAAAACACTAGGACCTGTGAGATAACTCAGCAGGTTGAAACAAAACAACCAAAAAAACACTTGTCATACAAGCCTCTGTCTTCTGATCTTCATGTGTGGCTTGGTACACATGTGTGTTTACATACACGTGATATATATATATATATATGTATATATATATATATAATAAATAGTAAGATATTTTTAGAGGGAGACATAGCTTTTTTTATTGGTCTACTCTGGTCTAATCCACATGCCTAGTGGCAGGCTTGGACAGTTTTCTCCATCTGCCTCCAGTCTTCCCTCTGTTGAGAGCTCCTGGCTTGGCCCAGGAAAGAAGATTATCCTGGGCAAGGATGGCAGACATTCAGTTGGGACCTGAAGGGACTCAGTGTGATAGAGAGATGGGGCTGCTGGGCAGAGGGAGGACAGTGCCTGGCACAGCTCCTTTCTTGACAGGGTGGGAGGGGTAGAGGGAAGAACTTTCCTAGCAGCTCCTACTGTGCCCTTGTTGCCCTCAGCATCTCTCGGATGGTGTCCTCAGCTTCCTTAACATTCCGCTCCAGGTAGGCCTTTTTCTGTTCTAGATCTTTAATTTTTTTTCTTCTGCTCTTTTCTGTTTTTCTAACAGCTGGTTGTTAACTACTTCCTTGGACTGTAGAATCACTATTCTTCCTACACCTTCATATATGTTAGTCTCATCTACCGGTGTCATAATCTCCCTGTCCATTAAGTTGTGTGTGCTTTTTCTTTCTGTTTAGTGGTTCAATCTGTATGTCTGCAAGCTTCACCTTCTGTTGAGTAGTTCTGCTGTTTTGTAACAGTTGCCTTGGTCATGGTGTCTGTTCACAGCAGTAACACGCTAACTAAGACAGAAGGCAGAGTTTCCACCCCAGCCAGGACTGTTGACCCTACTTGCCTGAGTATTAAAATGACACTGGCTATGGTTCAGGTGAACAGCTTTAAACATCTAAACCTGGCTTCACTAGATTCTATACCAAGGAGAGCTGGGGTTAAAAATCCTCTAAGCTCGAGAAATCTGAGCTTTCACTAGAAGTGATAAATCCACATTCAGATGAGTACTTGGAGGAGAGGTATTCCCAGAGCTCTAACTAAATGTGGCAAAGAGCTTTGGAATTCAGATAGTTGGTTTGGAAAATGGACTCCGCCATGGAGGAGCTAGGTAGTATTTTGTACATTTCTTACTCCCTCTGAGGCAATCTTCTGCTATTGAATGCACACAGTATTAACTGAGATGGCAACAGTGAAAATTAGAGGTAATATACATAATATCCTATGGCAGGCCTGGCATCAACAAGCACTTAAGAAAAACAGGTCTTTAGTATCTAATTATTACCCTACATCACCACTGAAATACTTGGTCTTACATTCTTCCCTGGGAAAATATGAGTCGAGTGTTCTTTCACAGAAGCTTATCTGGCTAAGCAGAGCCTGCCTAAGAATGTTCTAAACACAAATCTAGGAACCTGGCATTAAACTGTTCCTTGGTTCCCCGAGTTACTAAAAAACATCTGACTATAAATGAGGAGTAATGACATACGATAATAATCCCAGCAGTCTGAACATGGAGGCAAGAGCATTGCGAGCAAGAAGGCAGCATGGGCTGCATATTTACACATACATACACACAAAGACACACACATGTACACGTGCATATGCATACACATGTGCATGCAGGCACACACACACACAGGCACTCACACAAGCATGCATACATATCAGCTTCTAGGACTTGAAGTCACAGTGATCAAAGATGCATGACATCAATGCATCAATGTTTATTATACTACTAGAACCAACCTAGTGGTCCAAACTCAGCAAGGTAGATAGATTTAAAAAAAAATCTAAAGAAAATGTGATCTGTTTTAATAGATGTTTTAAGCCATAATTAACAAAGTTATATTTGCCAGAAAATAGATGCAACTGGAGACAATCATATTAAATGTCTCAGAAATACAAACAGTGCATATTTTCTCACTGATAGTTCCAAGACCTTATATAGCTACATAGAATTATTTATGCATACTTCACATGAAAGTTGAAAAGAGAGAGAGAGAGAGAGAGAGAGTAGAGAATAAAAGGAGAAAACAGGAGAGAAGAATGGAAAGAAAGGAAATGTGAAAGTGTATGAGGAATAAGCTTACAGTTCGATATGTGTCCATGTAAAGTTAAATAAAATTAAGCTATTTTTAAAAACTAATAAAGCTTTAGGTCACAGTGCTGACTACATTCAGGAAATGAGTCCTGTTTTGGGGGGAAGCAGAAAGTAACTCCAGGGGCTATCTCGATGGGATAGTCCTTCCAAACTCATGCTGAAAGGAGCATGGCAATATCATGGATTGGACAATGGATTAGACAAGTATGGATTAGACAAGTATGGATTAGACAAGATTACAGTAAGTTAGAAACAGACACTGACACATACATAGGAGAAGCACTGGCTGTGTATTATTTTTTATTGCATATTTTTTATTTACTTTTCAAATGTTATTCCCTTTCCCAGTTTCCCGTCCATAAGCCTTCTATCCCATACCCCTCTCCTTCTTTATAAGGGTGTTCCCTCTCCCCAACCACCCCCCTTCCCACCTCCCCACCCTGACATTCTCCTACACAGAGTTTGGGGTGGCGGGGTCCAGCCTTGGCAGGACCAAGGGCTTCTCCTCCCTTTGGTGCCCAACAAAGCCATCCTCTGCTACATATGCAGCTGGAGCCATGGATCTGTCCGTGTGTACTCTTTGGGTAGTGGTTTAGTCCCTGGGAGCTCTGGTTGGTGGGTATTGTTGTTCTTATGGGGTTACAAGCCCTTTCTGCTCCTTCAATTCTTTCCCTAACTCCTCCAACAGGGACCCCATTCTCAGTTCAATGGTTTGCTGCTAGCATTTGCCTCTGTATTTGTCATGCTCTGGCTGAGACTTTCAGGAGACAGCTATATCAGGCTTCTGTCAGCATGCACTTCTTGGCTTCATCAATATTGTCTAGTTTTGGTGGCTGTATATATATGGGCTGGATCCTCAGGTGGGGCAGGCTCTGAATGGCCATTCCTTCAGTCTCTGCTCCAAACTTTGTCTCTATATCCTCTCCAATGAATATTTTTATTCCCCCTTTTAAGAAGGACTGAAGCATCTACACTTTGGTCGTCCTTCTTGAGCTTCATGAGGTCTGTGCATTGTATCTTTGGTAATTTGAGCTTTTGGGCTAATATCCACTTGTCAGTTAGTGCACACTATGAGTGTTTTTCTGTGATTGGGTTACCTCACTCAGGATATTTCCTAGTTCCATCCATTTGCCTATGAATTTCATGAAGTTATTTTTTTTAATAGTTGAGTAGTACTCCATTGTGTAGATGTACCATATTTTCTCTATCCATTCCTCTGTTGAAGAGCATCTGGGTTCTTTCCAACTTCTGGCTACTATAAATAAGGCTGCTATGAACATAGTGGAGCATGTGTCTTTGTCGTATGTTGGAGCATCATTTGGGTATATGCCCAAGAGTGGTATAGCTGGGTCCTCAGTACAATGTCCACTTTTCTGAGGAATCTTCAGACTGATTTCCAGAGTGATTGTACCAGCTTGCCATCCCACCAACAATGGAGGAGTGTTCCTCTTTCTCCACTTCCTGGCTAGCATCTGTTGTCACCTGAGTTTTTGACCTTAGCCATTGTGACTGGTGTGAGGTGGAATCTCAGGGTTGTTTTGATTTGCATTTCCCTGATGACTAAGGATGTTGAACACTTCTATAGGTACTTCTCTGGCTATGTATTCTTATTACCCTAGACCAAGCTCGATATTACTTCTAGAGTCTTTATTATGATTCACTGGGCTATGCTTCAGTTTTCATGCAAATACTATGTCACTTTCATGAAAGAGAGAAGTTGTGAGGGAACAAAGTGGCGACTAGAAATCATTTAACAATGTCTGAGTCATAAAAACTAAAATGGGGGCTTGGAGAAAAGAGACAGTTTAAAAGAGAATCTGCTTCGACTCTCCTGGTGTACACTAAATCAGCTAACCTACAAAAATAACAGCACTCAAAGAAAACATCCAAAAGGTAGTCCATTATCTCAGAATTGCAAGACCAAATCATATTAAAACACAGCAGCTTCGGGATGTAAGACCCTTACTGAACCTAGTCCCTTGACAGACCCCATATGGATGGTTTTTTCCACCTGGATCTAGGTAAGATAATTCTAAAATTCATTTGGAAAACATGTCATCATGAATAGCCTTTTCCCCTTAAAAACGAAGTATTTGTAAGAGGTGCTTCCTCTAAGACATAAAAATGTTACATTTCATATATAAACATGTCTGTCACATTTTAAAATACACAGAAATATAAAAGTACAATAATAAAAGTATGTTTGTAGCTGAAGAACCAATTTGATGCAATAAAATAACTCAGAATTGTCTACTTCATGTTTAATAAATATTATCATGTGGTAAAGGTGGCATCCAAGACACCATTGTTTAATAAGCAATGATAGGATGAATGAGTAGTTATTCTAGGGGAAAATCAGATTAAATCCTCAGTTAGCAATGTAAAACAAAATAGACTTCAGATGAATTTGAGAATTAAAAATAAAAAAGGATCTGTAAAATGCTTAGAGTACAACATAAACTTGCACATTTATCTTATCATGGAGATGGTATTTCTGAGCTGCAAAACAATTGGAGAAATCACAAAGAAAAGCTGATATGTTTGGCTGCATAAAAATTGGAACTATCTCCATAAAGGAACATCCTAGAAAGTAAAAATAAACAATAAAGTCAACTTGAGAAGATGTCTGTAACAAAAACATCAAAATTTTAATAGTCTTAAAATAAGAAATAGCATTTATAAATATAAATAAAATACTAACTCCTTTAAATGTGCAAAGAACAAGAATAAACTATTGGAATAAATACAAATGATGATTTATAACAAAGCAACATGGAAATGTTTTTACTGTAATCAATGTATGTGAAAAACCACAATAATGAATAGTAAACCTTGGAAATGTCAGCACAAAGCAATGAGTAGGAAGGTATCTGCCTTTCATGCACCTCTACCTTCATAGTCATTTACACTAAGTTTCTTCAGTATAACAGGGCAATAAGTCCCAAAAATCTCTAAAATACTCATTTTCTTTATTGCGATCATACTACTTTGGCTCTGAGCAAGTTAAAATAAGGATAAGAAGAAATGACCATCCTTTGTTTGTTTGTTTGTTTGTTTGTTTAAAAGTAATAGACAGAAACAACTTAAATGTCTGCCAATAAGGAAATTTAACTAAATTCTAGCATCTCCTCAAAACGGATATTATATTCTCTGAAGTAGAAACTTCAGTTCCTTTGGAAAGTCAGTCGTGTCGTATGATGCAGCAAACACATGAAGGAGTGTTTTCCTGAAGCAGACACAGGTGAAAGTATGTTTTGTTAAAGCAGACACATGAAGAAGCGTTTCACTGAAACAGGGACACGTGATGAAGGACTCTTCACTAACTATAGGCATGTATTGGTTCTCCTTACATCGAGTAGATGAGCTTCATTTTTCATGACTCCATACAGAGAAATGCACTAAAAAGCTTCTGGTGCTGTTCTAGTGGCTTCTTCTTCTTTTTTTTTTTTTTCTTTTATTTTCTTTTTTTCGGAGCTGGAGGCCGAACCCAGGGCCTTGCGCTTGCTACGCTCTACCACTGAGCTAAATCCCCAACCCTTCTAGTGGCTTCTTGCCATCAGATGTCAGCTGATGCAGACTCACATGGAGTTTGCTAAGACAGACTCATGTGCTGAGGCAAGACACATGGTGAAGCGAGACCAACAGAGGACACATGATATTTGGAGGGAGTATAAAAAGGACTCAGTGAACAATGACAAGAGTTGGGCTTTGCATCACTCCTTGGTCTCCATTCTTCGCTGGCCGCTGGTCCTAAGCCCTCCTGCTGACTTGTGCCAATTCAGCTGAGACCTGGCTGTTTCTACTAGGTTGTGCCACCACTGCTGATTTGCTTTTGATTCTTGTTTGCTATCCTGATACTACTGAACAAGACTGCTGGTATATTCATACAGTATTTGTGAGTGGATCAAGCTGTTGCTGTTGAATCCTTTGAACTGAACTGCTAATTTCTGGACAAGGCAGATTAGATTTGCTCCAAAGAAATATTTACAAACAGGTCCACTTCCCTCCATAGCCTAATAACCTTTCTTTCTACTATCTCTAGTGGTTGGTGGACTAGAAGGGTGGTTAAAGCATTTAAGAACCCATATTAAAAGTAGGTTTTGAAAAAAATCTAGTTTACAATTCTCTTTTAAAATTATATCCACGGGGGTTGATGATAATTTCTAAAGCCGATTACAGTATATTAATGAAATATGAATAAGACAGTTGGGTTGTGGGTACATTTTGCTTCTTACCTTATTTCTAACACCCAGTTTTACCTTTAATGACCGATTCTCTCTCTCTCTCTCTCTCTCTTTCTCTCGCTCTCTCTCTCTCTCTCTCTCTCTCTTTCTTTTTCTTTCTTTCTATTTTTTTTATTTTATTTATTTATTTATTATTTATTTATTTATTTATTATTTGTGCTGCAGGGTAGGAAACAAACCCAGGGCCTCATACATGCTAGACTGTCTCTACATCAACATCTCCCTTCATCACGTCCTTTTTAAAAACCAAACTTTACCCCTGAGCTCTGCTTCTTACCCCCACTCACCTAAGGCAGCAGGGTATCAAAACCCACACCCATTTCTCAGCAGAACCTTGACTTCCGTGTTGTAAACTCACCCATTTATTTTGGTAATCTCTCTTCCTCCTTTTACCCTACATAATTACAAGGTTATATATACAGCTTCTTGTAGCAGTAGCTTTGAAGAAAGCCATAGCCCTAAATTTCTAGAACCCTAAAGAAAACTACTATACCTAAACTTTGGCATGGTCAGAGCTACCAAAGTCCAATCTGAGTTCTGTCCAAGCACAAGATCTGGCTGATGGCTATGGGCAAGTCTTCCCACTGAGCTGGCAAGTAAGTTCAGGAGAAATAAGTTCTGTCTTGCTTACCCCTGTGTCTGGCTTACAGGGAGAATACAATAAAACTGAACAATGAACAAAGGCACAGACTGGCAGTGAGAGATGACCACTCTAATGTAAGGCTGAGTGTGAACAGTCTGGCCAGCTGTCATTCTGGGTTTCCACAGCATCCTTATTGACCAGAGAAGGCCTGATACTGTCACTCCCCAAAGGTTGGGCAGCTGTGCTGTAGGCACAAACGCTTTAACTTTGATTCCTCAAGTTTTCTCAGGCGGTTTGAAACATGTGCTTCTCTTTGTCTCTCTGGCTTCCTCTGAATCAATTCCACCACTGGTGAAAGGCAGTAAATTAATAACTAGAGCCCCCCACAACAACAAAAGTCCAACTACTATTGCTTCGATAACTCTCTGCTGCTGTATCACTTTGGGATTTTTCTGGGTGAAATATAAATAGGCCAACTCTATTAATAAAGTATTTGGCCAAGGGAAGAACATCTACTTCCCAGATCCCAGAGGGCATGGAAATGGTTTAGTGGCCCATGGAGCAAGAGACTTGATTACAGGAATGAAGTATCTGCCTTTGTGCCTTCCTTCTAGAGAGTCTGCACTCCCAGCAGATTCCTCCTTGGCCCAAGGGAAGAAGGTGGCAAAGCTTTGTTGTTTAAAAATTATAATTTAGGAGAATTTGTGCATTCATTGGCTCAAGTGTATCTCTGGAAAATAATAGTTAGTGGGGTAGAACCTGCTGTATTTCAGGGACTTTATTGTTTCCTTATAATTAAGTCCTGCACAGAAATCCAATTACAAATGTTCTAAATCGCCCTCTAGCTAAGTGCTAAGAGAAGAGGGAAGGGCTTCTAGACTTAAATAACTCTGGATAAAAATTAATTCTATAGCTGTGTTGGCTAATTAAAAGTGCTGCCTCTATTAGTGGGCTTTTATATTAATAACTGACATTATTATCATATCCAACAACCAAGGCTGCTATCAAGTCTGCTCTGTCAGCTCCACTCTTGGAAGTACAAGTTCATTGGCCTCAGTACAGGTTTTGTGGGAGAAGAGGAGGCAACAGAGTCCTTGCTCATGGTTCACTGAGATAGACACTTTAACAAGTATCTCCTCGGGCACTATTCACATCAGCTTTCCTTGGAATATGTTTCAAACCCTGATGTGCAGAAGAGCAAACTGAGATTTATGTAGTCAAAATTCTCTCCTGTGAAGACTCAGAACTAGGCTGAAACCTAAGGATTCAGATCCTCAAATTCGGACTCCATTGCAGAGTTGATTTTCCTTGATGGATGAGTTAGGCAGCTGGCGATTTTAGTGGGTATGATATACCTAGGAGGTAGAAGGTAGAAATTTCCCTTGGACAGACATCTAGCATTCTGTCCTGGGCAATCACTTCTTTACTAATCTGTCCTGGAGCTTAGATACGTCATTGTTTCAAGGCCAGTAATACTATGGCTGTCCCCTGTTCTCAGGGAGGCAAACAAGTGTTTATGATGGTAGAATAAATACAAGGAGCTGTGAAAACATGAGGGAAGACCTGGCCAGACCTGGGTGTATGGAAACTTTTTCAAAGCAGGTGGCATCCATGGTGTTTGGATGCACACCAAAGTGACCCCAGCCAAGTAGTAAAATGAAGAAGGATCCAAGGGAAGGGAATTATGTATGAGAGTAAGTAGCTAAAATACCATGTAAAGCTGGAGAGGGAAATAGGGGTAGATCAATCCAGACGGAGCCCTGTTGGCCTTGGCGACAGTTTGAGCAGTTCACTAGAAATGAAGGTTTATTTATATTAACTGCTATTAGTGACTTTTCACAGTAGTTCCTCTGGCAGGGGTGGAGGACACGCTGGGCAACCTCGTGTAGCCAGAGTGACAATGGGAATTACAGAAGAGCCCCTGCCAGAGATGACAAGAGACAGAACTCAATGAATGCAGCGACTTCCCACAAGTCTAATGTGGGGAAATGGAGAAACAGTCTGTCCTTGGTATTCTGCTTGAGCCAGGAGAAGGAATTCCAGAAAATGGGAAAGAGAGAATGGGAAATAGGATAGCTCTGGGCAGAAAACATTAAGCTCAAATTTAAATATGAAAGCCCTTGGTCCCTAACAGACATGTTTACTGAACTACTAGCATGGTCCAGATGACCTATACGAAGAAACGCATCTGGAAATCTTTTGCAAAGTGTCAGGCCATCAGTGAAAAATGAAGTATGTGCATACATGAAGTTACCCAGAGGGAGTGAGAAGATAGAGTAGTCACGTAGGTCTCTAGTGAACTTTGACAATCTTAGTTTATCCTTGTAGCTCACCTTGATCATACATTTCCTGTATGCAAAGTGTTCATCACTTGTTACCAGTCATATCATCTATTAGCCCATCATTAGTTTGATATTTTCCCAGTGTCAGAATGTGAAGAATGTCATGCTCAATTTCCTACCTAGATTAGACATTCTCCAATTCACACAGAAAAACTAAATTTAATTTGAGTCATAAGTAGTTGATTAATTAAATTCTGGTTCAACTGCCTAACCTTAGGTTGGCCTCTGATTTACTTCAAGGACTGGGCTATTATAAGACCAAGATGACAGAGAAAATGAAGCCAAATGTTCTCTCAGTTTCAGGGCTATTTACCCTAAGTCACCAGAGCCTAGTAATGGAACTCAGATTCCACAATTAATGATACTAATGAATGACACATTGACTGGACTTAGAAAAAATGAAGCCTTTTAAGTGAGGCAGGGGTAGGAAAAAGACAAGGAAAGAAAAATATCTGAAAACAACAGCTTGTTTTCACAAAGTAATGGACCAACTATTTATCATCCATCAGCGAACAAATACAGGAAAGTCCTGATGGATAGGGCAACTGTGAGAATAGTGTAAAGGGTGACTGTGCCATGAATTTTCTCATGATAAGGTTATTTAAGCTTCCATTGAAAGTCTCGCCAGAGTGTCTGGTTAAGATTTCCTGTACAAGTAGTTCAGCTCATTTTCTACTACTTATAAGTAGCTCATGTCTACTTATAAGTCAGGCAAGGGGTGGGTGAAGGGTGCAGGGTATGGTTCAGAAGATAGTTTCTTACACAATATAAAGTTTGAAGTTAAAGGGTAGTTCCCCAATATTGTGTCTGGAGAAACACCAGGGGCTATGGCAGTGATAAAAGTTTAATGGATGTTCCATATGCTACCTCAGGAATGTGGGACTGGAGCAGCTGCTGCTCCAAACAGCTGTGGCCCCCACACATACCTCCAATGAGTTCTGAGCCTAAACTCTGTGGGTGGCTTTGTGTACAGGGTTCCTTAGGAGCCACTGGAGAAGCAAAAACTCCAATTGTCATATTTACTCCTCACCTTAGACCAAAAGATTCTACAGGCCCAGGCCTGCTATACGTAGGCCTTCTAGTTCCCCTCCAACATGCTACCTGCCCAAAGTCTCTCATGAGGCTGGAGTCAAACTGAAGACCACGCTGGGAGTCTTTATAGAGATTAAATGAGGCATGAATGGAAGGAAGGATCTAATTCTGAATTCTCTCACTATGTAGCTGTAAGTGCAGGTGTTTGACCTCCCAGTGGGCTGCTTAGGGAATCCTCGAGCAGGGCTGATGCTGTCTGAAGAAAAGGACAGAACGAACCAAGGAGTCAAAGATCCAAAGCACATACCATACTCTCCTTAAAACTTAATCTGAGCTGGGTGTGGTGCCTCACACTTTTAGTTCCAACATTCAAGATGCAGAGGCAGGAAAATCTCTGGTTTTAAGGGCAGCCTAGTCTACAAAGTGAGTTTCAGGATAGCCAGGGCTATGTAAGAAATCCTATCTCAAAAAAAAAAATTAATTTGGATCATGTGGCAATCAAAGATTTTTTTACTTTAAAAATAATTGAATTTTATTTTAAAAATTAAATGGGGAGCTGTAGAAATGGCTTAGCACTGAGCAGTGTTTTCTGCTCTTACATGGGACCCAAAATTGGTCCCCAAACAATTGTCATGTCATTTCTGATGCACAAAAACCACTCAGACACCAAACCAGAAGGCTCACAAACCTTCTGTAACTCAAGTTTTAGGAGATAAGTTGCCTCTTCTGCCCTAAGTACACATGCGGTGCACATATTTACATGCAGGCAAACACAAACACATAGATAAAAAAAATCTTTTAAAATATTGTAAAATAGAGGCCTAAAAGATGGTTCGGTGGGTAAAAGCACCACCAAGTCTGAAAACCTGAGTGAATCCTTGGAACACATGTGGTAGAGGGATAGAACCTACTCTCAGAAGCGTCTCTAACCTCTATTGCTATACTACAGGATAGGTACAGTCAAACATATAAATGTAAAATTTGTAAGTAAAATTGTGTGGTTAATTAAAAGTATTTGTCAATGTGACTACATCTGGAATTAACCAAAATCCCCAATTGGAGGGCTCATCTATGAGGAATTTTTGCTGTATTTGAAGTAGAAAGGTTCACTTCTAATCCAAATCCACCTTCAATATGGATCTTCAAGTGGGAAGACACACTTTTAATCTAGGCCACACCTTGTGCTGGAAGCTTATATAAGGACATAGAAGAAAGAAGCTCTTGCTCTTTGCTTGCCTTTGCCTTGCTATCAAGTCCATTCCTTCACTGGCATTAGATCTCATTTCTTCAGTATTCCTGCATGTACTGAAGTCCAGCTGAGACATCCAGCCTTGTGGACTGAGCAAGTACTAAATTTTTGGACTTTCTGTTCACAGCCAGCCATTGTTGGATTAGCTGAACTGCAGCCTGTAAATCATTCTAATAAATCCCCTTTATCTGTTTGTCTAGAGTGATCCTAAACTGACTTTTCTAAAGCAAGCCAATTTCAGTTGTTTTTCCTGTCCTCACCTAAATCTTATGTCCACATATAGCAGCTGGCTTTCCCCTCTCACGGTACTGTAGCAGAGGATGTTCTCAGTTTTTACTTAAAAAAAAAATGGGGGTATGTGTATTTGTACATGGTCACTATGCCACTACTTTGCCTTTGAGGAAAGTTGTATTCAACCAAGATTTTTTGTTTGTGTCTGCATTTATGTAGCATTGGTAAGGCTATGAAGACAGCCTAAAGTGTTTGGAAGAAGGAAATATTTAAGAACAGGGTATACTGTCAGGCATTGGTGGCACACACCTTTAATCCCAGCACTTGAGAGGCAGAGACATGAGATCTTTGAGTTCAAGGACAACTTGGTCTACAGAATGAGTTCCAGGAAAATCAGGGTTACACAGAAAAACTGTCCTCAAAATCTCTCTCTCTCTCTCTCTCTCTCTCTCTCTCTCTCTCTCTCTCTCTCTCTCTCTCTCCTCTCTCTCTCTCTCTCTCTCTCTCTCTCTCTCTCTCTCTCTCTCTCTCTCTCTCTCTCTGTCTCTCTCTCTCTCTCTCTGTGTGTGTGTGTGTGTGTGTGTGTGTGTGTGTGTGTGTGTGTGTGAACTATAGCCCAATTCTCAGATCATGTCTAAAAGTTGAGTTTCTGATCAAATTTCTGATGGATCCTATCTTGCCCCACATCTCACTGTCATGTCATTTCTGATGCACAAAAACCACTCAGACACCAATCTCAGCCAACCGGGATAGTTTAGTTGAAGGCTACAACTAAGACTGACTGATCAGGGATATAATTCAGGCTCAAAAACTGAACTGTGACCCCTGGGTTAAGTTCCTACAGGGCCTTCTTAAGCCTGAGATCTACAAACAGCTATGCCAAGCTATTGCACCAATCAGAATTTAGGGATAGTGGCTTTTCCTTAGAAACATGTCTTTGTTGTACATTTATCCTGCTCCCATTGGTTGAGGTATTTAACTGTGCCAGGGGACTTGGCTTATCTAATATCATGTTTTAACTTGTCCTCCAGGGTGGTTCTTGTCTAACATTCATGTCTTGGCTTGTCAACCAAGATGTCAGTTACCAATGTACATGTCTCTTTCTGCCAAGTAGGATGCCAGTTCCCAGGGAGATCTTGGGAACTTAAACTGTACTCAACAACTACACAATATGGAAGTCTTATTCCAAATAGTTTCTTACATTGGTGCAGGTGTCTCTCTTATGTTGAGGTCCATCCCAGGGGCAGGTTACAAAAGCAAATACCATAAAAGCTTATCCACAGGTGCAGGAAGTGCTGCTGGGTGGTTGGTTCAGGTTCAAGCTTATTATGGGTTAACTATACAAAGCAATTCTACTGACTTCTATCATGATTGTTTTCCAAGGGCACTGAACGTAACAGAATATGTAATCAACTTGGCATTAGAAAGTTTCCTAGTAACAGCAGAAACATATAAGAAAGTTTCCTTATAAACAAGCAAACCAGGTAAGAGTTAATGTTATGGTTTGAATATGCTTGGCCCAGGGGTGGCACTATTTGGAGGTGTGGCCTTGTTGCAGTATGTGTATCACTGTGGATTTAAGACCCTTGTCCTAACTGCCTGGAAGTGAGTATTCTGCTAGCAGCCTTCAGATGAAGATGTGGAACTCTCAGCTCTTTGGGCACCATGCCTGCCTGGTTGCTGCCATGTTCCTGCTTTGTTGATAATGGACTGAACCTCTGAACCTGTAAGACAGTCCCAATTAAATGTTGTCCTTATTAGAGCTGCCTTGGTTATGATGTCTGTTCACAACAGTAAAACCCTAACTAAAACAGTTACCTAGTCCTTAACATTTTACCTATGCCTTAACATTCCATCTAGACCTTAATATTTTACCTTAACAATTTCCTCAATGACTGTTTTCTATTGCACAAATTAGATCTCATTTCATGTTGTTGTGTCTACTTTCTCATAGTAATATCTTGAATGATATATCACATTAGCAAAATAAAGTTTATCCCTCAGGATTGCTTGCAGAGGCTTCCACTTTCATAAAAGAATTCTAAGAATCAGGAAGTCTAGTGAGAACATGGACTATGACGTACGGTCTCAGTGTCCACACATCAAGTCAGGGTTTACTCTTGGCTGCTCTGCTGCCTAAAGAGAAGCTTAACTTAACCTTCTCAGAATGCACTGGAGATAAGGAGGGGAGAAAACTCTTGGGAAGGTCTATAGAAGGAATGTGCATTGAGTCCTTGATAACATGCTTTTGGTTTTGTTTGTTTTTTTTTCTCCCAAAAACTATGTCCTAAAAAGACGCCTACTGAGGACACATTAGGAATTCAGCTGCCTATATGGTTAAGAACAAAGGTCCAGAGCCAGTCTTTGAGCTTTTGGCCTCATTGCTTTGAGCTTGTGGCAAGGCAGCATTTTATGGTGAAAGAAAGAAGCAGAGTAAAACTACTTACTGTACATTCAGGAAGCAAAAGGCATAAAATGCAGAGCTAGGACCCCACAATATCATCAGAGGGCACACCTTCAGTGGGATAATGAGCTTCCCCGGGCCTCACATCTCAAAGGAACTTCTACTTCCAAGTAGTATCTCCTTGGAAGCAAGGCTTTTAACAAATGGGATTTAAAGGGCACTCATCTACAGAAGAGCAATATTGTTGCTGTTCTCAGAGTTCGTTATAGATGGGGAAATAGAGCTGGAACCAGTGCAGTAAAGAACACAAAGAAGATGGCAGGTCATGAGGATGTCATTGAATGGAGAAAAGACATTGAGACTACCCCACTAACATATTAGTCTATGTTCTTTGCCTTGTGGGCCATCTTTAGAGACTCACTCTAAAAGGATGCACCTTCAAGCTGCACTCACACCAAACCTGACTCTGGCTTTGGGTTTCAGTCCAAGAGTCTAGTGTTTGCCTTTTGTCCTAATTCTCAGATCTATCTTTCAAGGTCTGGGTCTTGTTTTACTTTTTGGGTTTTTTGTTTGTTTAGTTTTTTGTTTTTGTGGGTATTTGGCTTTGCTTTGGTTTTGGTTTTGTTTTGTTTTGACATCTCCTTTCTTCTTCCTTTAATCACTGAAATTCTTTGGAAAGATAAAAAAATTGTCTTAGGCTTGGAGAAGATCAGCATCCTTCAGTCTTGCTACCAAGAACAGGAAGGAAATATGTCCATTGGATCTCTTTTTCCAAAACAGCCAGAAGCCAGTGTCTTCTCCCATTCTGTTGATCTCAGAATGATGCTACGAACACATACCTGGGAAGACAAACAATATTTACTTAATCTCTAGCTTCAAGGTGGACATTGACCATTTATCACCTCAAAGACCCAGAGGTCTCAAGTTGGTAGCACTCCCCAGCCTCCACAGAGGAAGAGCCTTGTGTTGATTTGAATAGGAATGTGTGGGCTCACCCATTTGAATACTTGTTTTCCAGTTGGCCCCTACTGTTTGAAAAAGATTAGGGAATGTGGCATTGTTGAAGGAAGTACATCACTGAGGATGGACTTTTAGGCTTCAAAATACCAACACCCCCCCCACACACACACACAGTACCTTTCTCTTCCTACCTTTTGATTGTGGATAGAGATGTGCACACTTAGTTGTTTCTTTGCTCTGACATCATGGATATCAGGGATCCTAACCTTCTGAAACTGTAAGCCAAATTAAACATTCTCTTTTATAAGTTGCTTTTCTCACTTTATTACAGCAATAAACAAGTAATTAAGAAAAGCTTGTCTAATCCCACCATTGTTATGAGTAACAGTTGCTTGTGATATCCCATTCCCCTTCCATTATTTGTTTCTTTAATAAAAAAAAAGAACTAGAGCCATAGCAAGGCACAGATTCTGAATATACTGACATAAACATTAACTTCTTGATGGAACTAACTATTCCTACTGTTGAATATAGGGGTCCTGAAGGGAACCCCAAAGGAGGCTCCCTCAGAAGCTCAGGTCTCCCTATGAAAGCTGTGTGGTACATGTCACTATATCTGACTCCAGAGAAAAGCCTGAGACATGCACCTCCAGGTGAAAATGATAAGTCTTATTATGGAAAGAGCACTCCCCAAGCCCTAGCCCTGTCAGTTCTGTGGTTGACACAGGGCCTCTGGACACAGGTCCAGAGCTTTCCCTTTTCTGACATCTGCCAACATGCTCCTACCCAGAGCTTCAATATGCATATTGAGCAATATTTTTAATTTTCAGGTTGGTTTGGTAAACTGCAGATGCTCTTTTCCCAGAGCTATGAGACTATATTTAGCCTATTTTTTTGCATGTGGTTGAAATGCTTTTTTCCCTCCACTTTCCATGCTCAGTGAGCAACAAACCCCAATTCCAATCTTTCCATCAAAGGAGCGTCCACACCACTCAGTGACCCTGCTGGCCCTAAATGGTTTCTCTGCCTTCCTAAATCTGAGATTCCTTTCCAGACTTTCATTCTTAGACTCAGAAACAGCAGTTCCTTGGGCCACAAAGGACGAAATAGGGAACTTAGTGGGAACAGCTGGTCAAAGCCCAAGGTCTCTTTGCATCTGCTCCCACAAGCATAGACCTAAACTGACAAAAGCCCTCATCAGAGCCAGTGGCTCTAGTACTAGTCCAACCCCTTGGAGCAGTGTCAGCCATGTGATATGTTTGCCCAATTTTGCAGCTGGGCTAATTACTATGGTTCCCAAGCTTGGGGTCCACCCCCAAACCAAACAAACCAAACAAACCAAACAAAAACCACAGGGTTGTTCATTCTGTTCACCCCAGCCAGCAATTTTTGAAGGATCCCTATAATTGATAACAACATAATAAAAACTCACCACCTGTGCCTTATCCTAAGGACTTTGAAGCCTGGCCAACAATTTAAGCCAATTCAACGACAAAATATGGAACATAGTGACTCTGCATCTCTAAAAGCCAGCACCACCTTAAAAACAACCCAGGTCTGTCACATGCTGCAACCTGGAGGGAAGACAGTAGTAAAATGGGCAGGCTCAAAGATGAGATTCCATAAAGGCAGAAATACCTATCAGGATGGGTCAGCTAGTGAAAGCTGGACTGATACTGAGGACTATCCAGCCAGCAGATGAAAAGTAGGTATGGAGAATGGCAGAATCTGGTGCAATAATAATAGGAGGGAGGTCCAAAGGAAAATAAATTCAAGGACTTGCCTCCTAGCTGGTCATATTCAGAAACTGGGGAAGCATGAGCTAGTTATTGGCAAAGCCTGGCGTTCATAGGATGCTATAACATCCTGCCTATGGCACCTTGGTTCCATAGCAAATATTAAGATGAGTATCCAAAGTAAACTGATATATATGTGTGTATGAAAATACCATAAAGAAACATTAAATTGTATGTTTACTAAAAAATTAATAAATTAAAACAGATGTGTGTGTGTGTGTGTGTGTGTGTGTGTGTGTGTGTGTGTGTGTGTGGCCAGGTGCTGATGAAGACCTGGAACCTAGGAAACAAAGTATAGTTATGACAACATATCTTAATACCAAGGGAGCAGAACTAAACCCTGGACTGGGCTGGGCTGGGCTCCAACGTGCCAGTGAGGGTCACACTTAGTGCAGAATAGGGATAACAAATGAATCCTGGTCAAGAACAAAAAACCACGGGTGATTTGAGTATGGTTCCCTCTTCTAGTGAGCTCGATTAGAGGAACAGCCAGTGATTTGTAGTCAGAGCCTACAAAGCAGCAAGAATCCCTCTGCCATGGGGCAGAGGAATAGCCCAAAGGCAATGAAGCTGTAGGTGGGGCAAGGAATAGTCACGTCCAGTCAAGGAAAAAAATACACATCAAACAGAAGATGATGGCTCTGCACAGACAGAAAACAACTTTTCAGGGAAGTAGCAAGAGAGTCCATTTCATCAGTGCTTCCAGACCCAGCCACAGAATCTCTGTCACTTAGGGATTCGCTAGAAATTCAGATTATCAGGCTGTGGTTTAGACTTCACATCAAAACCTCTAGGGGTGGCAGCATTTTTTCTTAGCCTTCAGGGTGATGACAGGGCTGAGAAATAAACAATTCTCGAGGAGATTGCTTACAACTCAAGATGTTCTCCCAGAACTCTGCTTGCATCAGAATCACTGTAGGGGTCGTTATGACTCAGAGTAATGGGACCTCGCCCCGGCATTCTGATTCAGGAGAAATATAGCATGCCGCTGTGTTTGCGACTTGTTTCTGAGTGGCACTAATGCCATTGGTCTAAGCCCTGCACCTTTAAAACAAGCACACAAACAAACAAACAAAAAATCGATTTCAGTAACAAGATCTATGCTCAGACTAAAAGGACACAAGTTTCAACAAACAGCTCTGGGCCCAGGGCCATGAAGAACCAACTGTAAGAAGGAATGACTCCAATTAGGCAGCTGTCTTAAGCGACTCGGTTTGGTAGAATGATGCCACAGACTGGGTGGCATCAACAACACACATTTGTTCTTCCCGGTTCTGGAGACTGGAAGCCTAAACGCAAGGTGTGGCAGCAGACATAGAGTCTGTGAGGTTTAGCTTCTTGTTCAATGTAATCTTAAAGAGAGGGTGGGTGGGGAAGCGCTCTCTGCCTCTTTTAGAAGGCCAGAAATCCCATTCATCTGCCGTCCATCGTGAAGACCTAATACCAGTTACAGATCCCCATCTCCCAATTCCACCACATCGAGGTTTAGGATTTAAAAGTGTGAATTTCAATTTATTCAGCACTTAGTTTTTAGCAATAGTGTCCTGACCTAAAGGTTTGTGTTCTTCTAAAATTCATATATTGGGAATCAGGACCTGTGAGGAAATGGTAAAAGCTAAATGCAGTCAGAAGTACAGGGCCTTACCCTAACATGGCCAATACCCTTGCAAGAAGAGAAAAGAAGCTGGGCTTGGGCTGTAATCCCAGCCACTCAGAAGCCAGATATAGAAGATCAAAATCAAGGGAGACCTGCCTGTGTTGAAGATTGACTTCAAGGCCAACCTTGGAAACAGTAAGATTCTGTCTCAAAATAAATTAAAAAGAGGGCTGGAAGGGCAACTCAGTAGTAGAGTGCTTGTATGGCATGAGTAAGATGCCGTGTTCAGTCTCCAATACTGGAAAAACCACATTGACTGAAAAGGTTTGTCAGACAAAAGATAAAAACTTACCAGGATACTAACCGTAGAGTTTCAGCTTCTAGATTGGGAGGAATAAATTCCCGTCGGGCCATTCAGTATGTAGCATTTTATTGCAACAGGCCAGAACAATGAGACAGGTAGACCAAGGTTCAGATAAACTGATTCCATAGGAGATAACAGTGATGATAATATGTGTATGAGGGGGAAGCCTTCTGCATTTTCCGAAGCTAGCAGCTCAAATGAGACTCTTCCTGCCCTCTGTTCCTCTACACCCATTTTTCACTTGAGATCATTCTTTGCTTTGCTATCCAGATGGCCTTATAGAGGCTGTCTGTGAACTCTTCTCTCTCTCCTCCACTCACACTTGCCCAGCCACACTGCAGGACATAAGCTCACTTCAAAAATCCTGTCCCAGCTTTCAGAAGCTCTTCCTTTCTCTGTCTTGGACTCCTTTAATCTCTGCCATCAACACTGGTCTGGATCTATATCCCAAGTCATAGTTAGAAGAAGTCAGAGTCATTGGGCAGATGAAGACTAGTAGCTCAGCCGAGAGTCTCTATAGAAACAGCAGCCATGGGTCATGGAGACTAGAAGACTTACTGGCCACTGAACTGTGGCACATGAGGTGGGTAAGAAGGCAGAGTGTAAACACAGTGGGTGTAGAGCAAGCTATATGCTGCCCCAGCTGAGGAAAATAATTGTTCTGCTGGAATTCATTACACAATAATTTTTAATGCTGGTGCCACTTGCGGTGAAATAGAGACTCACGTTATTCCTCATAATAAGTTGCAATGTCAAGGAAGCAGCCCACCATTTGTGTGTGCCAGGTGCCTTTATTTTCGCACATCAGGCTAGTGCTCCATCAGTACTTGGACCCCTCAGTTCTTGTCTGTGCATTTAACACCAATTTGTTTAATAATTACAATGTCTGAGGCATTCTCCCACAGGATACAGTGTGCCAAGCAGACAAAACTATATTGTCAGACACTTCCACTCTAGTGGAAGGAGGCAAATGATCAATAACTGTATTATACAGTGTATTAGAAAAAGTGCTGTGCATACAGGGAGGGGAACTGGAACTGGAAGACAAAAGCTGCAATTCACAGAAAGTGACAAATTTTGACTATAACGTCTTTTTCTGCCTCTGTCTTAAATTGAGCTATCTGTTCAGCTCATGCCCTTTGAGGTTATATGTGTTTTAGAAATTTGTAACATTTAAGCTTATAGTATTTGCTCCTGCAATGGCGAGTCTTAGTTGTAAACTTGATTGTGTCTTCAATTAACCAAAGCCCAAATATGGAGGGGCACACCTGTGAAAGATGTTTGTTTAATTTTGTGGGACGATTCACTTCTAATCTGGATTTTTAAGGTAGGAAGACACACCTTTAGTCCAGACCTTTTGAGCTAAGAAAACTCACTTTTAATCTGGGCCACATCTTTTGCTGCAAGATCTGGGACTCGTTTTCATCATTTTTTGTTTTTATTAGGATTAATAAATATCACATTCTTAAGACTTCGCAGGGTGTAAGTACTAAACAATGCTTTACTACTGGTGCTGGATGAGTACATCCACTGAGGACATCTCAGTGTTTGGTGTTGGGATTCTAAGAGTGATCAGCAGAGGGCACCATCCAGATGACAGTGTCTGACAACTGGCATTATACAAATAATAGACTGCAATTTCTGTATTTTATCTCTCATTCTCTCTTTGTCAAATTTGATGTTTCCTTCTTGATTCTCTCTTTTATTGCAGAAACTCTGAGTCTTCTTTGTTGAGGTACTCCTTGCTCAAAGAAGTTCCGATCTTAATATGCAAGGGAAATAATGTGTCTCTTCAGCCTCTGCAGGGATCCCAGAGGCTGGTTCTGCTATACTGTGGGCATCTGGAGGTTGGGGGTGGGGAAAGCAAAGGGATGTGTGCTGTTAGCTAAGTATAGATAAGGTTTCCCCAGTTTGTTCTGGTCCCAGGAATCCTGAGTTTTATCTCCTCTCCCACTGCTTCATCACATTGCCAAAATTACCTTGATAATATATCTTTTAATTTAAGAATTCATTTTCACTTCAAGAAAGAAGAACAGTGCAGCCAGATAAGAAACTCCATCTGTCTTGAAGAAAAAGGTTTGGGGATTTGGGTGCTATGAATCCTGTAAAGTCTTAAATTAAGGTGCCACCTCTGAATGTTTTCTTCATATTTATGAAATGATTATTCTACAGAGGTGCATTTCATGTTGTTAAAATAATGATTGTGCATGTTTAATACATCAATTTAAGTTATTATCTCCCATGCCATAAAATCCGAGATAATTTCATAAATAATTATTAGCATTTACAAATGGTGCTGTAATGTGAAGCGTTGCCTTAATCCTTTATCTTTGACAAAAACAGAAATAACAATTAAATTTATGGAGTGAAATAAGGACATATTCTAGAATATGTCACCTCCTTACAGAATGCAAATAAGGATGAAAGGAATAAAAAGAAAGAAAAGGTTTTGTGTAGAAAAAATTCCCCTACCCCATCCTACTCTGTCATTGACAGTCCAGAGATACTAGTCTCTTGAATCATTAGGGCCTTTCTAAACAGAGCTGGGGGTTGAAGAAGAACTATTCTGTTTCCTGATAATTTATTTTGCTAAATGGAGACCTGGGCACATGGTCAGAGGCAGAAGCATATCTTTCTATGCATCTTTAATCCCAGAACGTGTGCTTGGAAGTAGGAAGATGGACAAGAAAACAGTAGATTCCTAGAAATTAGACTCAATCTTCAATCCTTCTCATGTCATACAGAACCACTGGGAATCATGTAACTGGAAAAAAAGCTCACTGTACATTTCCAGCCTCTATCTAGTTTTCCAATCAGTAGTATAGACCTTGGAATGAGGGCAGCTCCTCAGTGAACTTATGATCTGGGTAGGGAGACTGTATGCTCCCATTTAAAGAACTTAGTCAGGTGTACAGTGCATCACAAAGCCACAGGTTTTTTCAGCTAAATTCAAATTAGGTTGATATAAAGTTAACCCAGGAAGGCTTTTTGTAAGAGGTAAGTTAAAATCACTTCTCGGCCTTTTGTCTAAGATCAAGTATAAGAGGTAAGCTGAAGTCAGGTCAGATCAATCTTATCTAAAATATTAGAGCTTGAAAATACTGAAGAAGACAATAAATATACAATCCATTTGCACAGATGAGCGCACACACACACACACACACACACACACACACACACACACATTTCACCTTTACTTGCCATAGGCCATCCTTGGTACCAGTACCAGTTCTCTGAGGAAGATGATGGAGTCAGCGATCATGGCCAAAACTTTCTGCTGTTTGGCAATCCTTCTGTTTATAACTATTTGATATGCTAAGGCCAGAAGATATTGGCTTTGGTAATTAATTCCTGCTGGCAGCAATAGAGGATTAAGAAGAAAAAAGGCCTAATTGCTAGAGATCTTTCTCTCTGACTCAAGAACCTCTCATTGGCCAAGTGAGAGGTTGGAACTTGGTAATTTTTCATGAACCAGAGAGAAAAGAAAAGGAAAGAAAATCGTTCACACAGACAATACATACACACACACACACACACACACACACACACACACACACACACACACACTGGTTGTGCCAGAACACCTGTCTCATCAACTCCACGAGTGTTCATGCATACTTTACGTACATACACATCTACCTACATATGTATGTATATACATATATATACCATTTGGATGGATGGGGCAGATCCAATTTACCACTTTATTTCCTCTCTCTGGCCTTTTTTTAATATCTTCTTAGACAAAGTTCTTGAGACAATTTTCATAGATAAAATATTACACAAAAAGGATTACAGAAGGATATCGATATCGATAGTAAGTTCAAAGCAGTGTTTCATTCTATAAGCTCATTATGAGCTCAAAACAATAATTCAGATGGTCTTGCTTTATCAGAGTGCACACCTGTGGCTTCATCCTTGGGCCTAACCTAGAATGAATGTTTTTCCTTGATCACAAATTTATCCCAAGCCTAATTACCTTCTTAGTGAAATTTATGAAAGCTTGTTGTATTTCTTATTATGCAGCTTTTATTTACTGTTTTAAGAGAAGGGTCACACTCTCTTCTTGATTCTAACTTTATTACATCTTTCTGGAGAAACAACCAAAACAGTCTCCTAAAACTTTCTTCCTAAAATTATTTGAATCAAATCAGGAATTCTATAAAATCATTAATTCATCTAAACAGCATTAATTCCTGAAAGTTCATCTTCATATTGATCTGCAGGGGATTTGCCCAACAGCGTGGGCTGATATCCAGGAATCATTCATTAGGCTATGACAGAAAAGGCATATTAGCAGCAAGAAGCAATCCTGGGATGAAGTCTCTAAGGATCCTGTGTTCTTAGAGCTCACCCATTGCAGTCCATGCAAAATGGTGGGTCATCTCTAGAAAACTCACTTGCATGCTGTGGCGATTTGAGTATGCTCAGCACAGGGAATGGCACTATCAGAAAGTGTGACCTTGTTGGAGTAGGATTGGAAGAACTGTATCACTATGGGGATAGTCAATGAGATCCCCCTCCTAGCCACATGGGACTTAGTCTTCTCTTAGAGGCCTTTAGATGAAGATGGAGAACTCTCAGCATCTCCTGCACCATGCCAGCCTGGATGCTGCCATGCTCCCACCTTGATAATATGAACTGGACCTCTGAGCCTGTAAGCCAGCTCCAATTAAATGTTATCCTTTTAGAGTTGCCTTGGTCATTGTCTTAGTCAGGGTTTCTATTCCTCCACAAACATCATGACCAAGAAGCAAGTTGGGGAGTAAAGGGTTTATTCAGCTTACACTTCCACATTGCTGTTCATCACCAGAGAAAGTCAGGATTGGAACTCAAGCAGGTCAGGAAGCAGGAGCTGATGCAGAGGCCATGGAGGGATGTTTGTTACTGGCTTGCTTTCCCTGGCCTACTCAGCTTGCTTTCTTACAGAACCCAAGACCACCAGCCCAGGGACAGCACCACCCACAATGGGCTGGGTCCTCCCACCTTAACCACTAGTTGAGAAAATGCTTTACAGCTGTGTCTCATGAAGGCATTTCCACAAGTGAGGCTCCTTTTCTGTGATAATTCCAGCTTGTGTCAAGTTGACACACAAAACTGTCACTACAGTCATGGTATCTGTTCACAACAGTAAAACACATGCTATTATTAGCCTTTCCTATATGGCTTCTGACAGTTCATTTACTAACCAGCCCAAGTACCACCTGTGTGATCCACATTTGCCTATACAGAAACTGGGCACTCCTAGTTCAGATAACTGTGCTCAAAGTTAGGATGTAAAGAGAGAAAATAGGAGATTCAATTTTCAATGGTTTCAAAACTGAGATGCTAGCTTCCTGTCTCAGCCCACAGCTGCTACTGACATACACAGAACTAAAGCAAACCAGGCTGATGAAGGACTCATGAATCTGGGGAGGAGATGGGGAAGGACAAGATTGAGAATAAACCACCATCACTGTGCCAGGAAATTGAGCTGTGCTGGTGTGCATCCCTGTAGCCAAAGTTGCAGTAGCCTCTGTGTAGGCTTGGAAATGGACCCCCATTGTAACTCAAAAGAAGAGCTCACTCCGAAGAAAAATGACATCTCTACTCTGTCATTCCTGTTGCAGATAGGGCCATGAAACAAAACAAACTGAATCTCATAGTTATCTGATTTCATGATCCTGTCCCTGAAGAAAAAAAAAATCCCAAATTTATTACTAACTGTTCTCCTCCTGTACCTATGTTTCACCTCTCCTGCTAACGTCACAGCTTTCTCTCCATATGCTTATCAGACGGTTCACGCTCAGTTCCATACTCTGGCAACAGAAGTGGGTAACTTGCTATAGAAAAAGATTAACTTCTCTGGCTCTCATAAGTCTCTTGTTCTAGTACCCACAATGCTCTCTGCTTCCCTCCTACATCCTATCTCTGTTGTTGAAATAAAACTACTCAATATCCAAGCCATCAAAACGGATTTCAGGATGGTCTCGATTGTCTTTCTGAGAATTATTAATTATGTCAAGGCTCTACCTCAGCCTCACAAAGTTCTTTACTACTGTTTCTTCTAGGAGAGATATCAGATCTCCATTTACTTGAGTGGGGCCTGGACTTAGTATAATTGCTTCTAAAGACCTAAAACAGAAAAAACTTCTGTAAGGCAAAGGACACCATCAACAGAACAAAACTGTAGCCTACAGAATGGGGAAGAGATCTGCACCAACCCTACATCCAACAGAGGACTAATATTCAAAATATATAAAGAACTCCAGAAACTAGACATCAACAAACCAGTTTATTATCCAGTTTTAAAAATTGGGTACAGGACTGGAGAGGTGGCTCAGTGGTTAAGAGCACTGACTGCTTTTCCAGAGGTCCTGAGTTCAATTCCCAGCAACCACATGGTTTCTTGCAACCATCTGTTATGGGGTCTGTTGCCCTCTTGTGTCTCTGAAGACAGCTACAGTGTACCTGGACATTTCGTTCAGTTATGTTTGTAGCAGCTTTATTTGTAGTATACATATAATAAATAAATTTTAAAAAATTGGGTACAGACCTAAGCAGAGAATTCTCAACAGAGGACTCTCTAATGGCTGAGAAGCACTTAAATGTTCAACATCCTTAGCCATCAAGAAAATGCAAATCAAAACAACTCTGAGATTCCATCTTATATCTGTCAGAATGGCTAAGATCAAAGACACAAGTGACAACTCATGCTGAGGAAGATATGGAACACTCCTCTATTGCAGGTGGGAATGCAAAGTGTTGTTCAGCCACTTTGGAAATAAATAAATTTCTCGGAAAACTGGGAGTTGATCTATCTCAAGACCCAGCTATACCACTCCTGGACATGTACCTAAAATATGCTCCATCATACTACAAGGACATTTGTTCAGTTGTGTTTGTAGCAACTTTATTTGTAGTAGTCAGAAACTGGAAATAACCTAGATGCCCCTCAACTGAAGAATGGATAAAGAAAATGTAGTACATTTACACATGGAGTATTACTCAGCTATTAAGAACAATGGCATCATGATATTTGCCAGCAAAATGGACAGAAGTAGAAAAGACCATCCCATTGGTACAGAGACAGACAGATAGACCAATGGAACCGAATTGAAGACCCAGAAATGAACCCACACACCTATGGGCACTTGATTTTTGACAAAGGAGCCAAAACCATCCAATGGAAAAAAGATAGCATTTTCAGCAAATGGTGCTGGTTCAACTGGAGGTCAACATGTAGAAGAATGCAGATCGATCCATGCTTATCACCCTGTACAAAGCTTAAGTCCAAGTGGATCAAGGACCTCCACATCAAACCAGATACACTCAAACTAATAGAAGAAAAACTAGGGAAGCATTTGGAACACATGGGCACTGGAAAAATTTCCTGAACAAAACACCCATGGCTTATGCTCTAAGATCAAGAATCGACAAATGGGATCTCATAAAACTGCAAAGCTTCTGTAAGGCAAAGGACACTGTGGTTAGGACAAAACGGCAACCAACAGATTGGGAAAAGATCTTTACCAATCCTACAACAGATAGAGGGCTTATATCCAAAATATACAAAGAACTCAAGAAGTTAGACAGCAGGGAGACAAATAACCCTATTAAAAAATGGGGTTCAGAGCTAAACAAAGAATTCACAGCTGAGGAATGCCGAATGGCCGAGAAACACCTAAAGAAATGTTCAACATCGTTAGTCATAAGGGAAATGCAAATCAAAACAACCCTGAGATTTCACCTCACACCAGTGAGAATGGCTAAGATCAAAAACTCAGGTGACAGCAAATGCTGGCGAGGATGTGAGAAAGGGAACACTCCTCCATTGTTGGTGGGATTGCAGACTGGTACAACCATTCTGGAAATCAGTCTGGAGGTTCCTCAGAAAATTGGACATTGAACTGCCTGAGGATCCAGCTATACCTCTCCTGGGCATATACCCAAAAGATGCCCCAACATATAAAAAAGACACGTGCTCCACTATGTTCATCGCAGCCTTATTTATAATAGCCAGAAGCTGGAAAGAACCCAGATGCCCTTCAACAGAGGAATGGATACAGAAAATGTGGTACATCTACACAATGGAATATTACTCAGCTATCAAAAACAATGACTTTATGAAATTGTAGGCAAATGGTTGAACTGGAAAATATCATCCTGAGTGAGCTAACCCAATCACAGAAAGACATACATGGTATGTACTCATTGATAAGTGGCTATTAGTCCAAATGCTTGAATTACCCTAGATGCCTAGAACAAATGAAACTCAAGATGGATGATCAAAATGTGAATGCAGATCGCTCCTGAGAGACACAGCCAGAATACAGCAAATACAGAGGCGTATGCCAGCAGGAAACCACTGAACTGAGAACAGGACCCCCGTTGAAGGAATCAGAGAAAGAACTGGAAGAGCTTGAAGGAGCTCGAGACCCCATATGTACAGCAATGCCAAGCAACCAGAGCTTCCAGGGACTAAGCCACTACCCAAAGACTATACATGGACTGACCCTGGACTCTGACCTCATAGGTAGCAATGAATATCCTAGTAAGAGCACCAATGGAAGGGGAAGCCCTGGGTCCCTAAGACTGAACCCCAGTGAACTAGACTGTTGGGGAGAGGGCAGCAAAGGGGAGGGTTGGGAGGGGAACACCCATAAGGAAGGGGAGGGGAGGGGGATGTTTGACCGGAAACCGGGAAAGGGAATAAAATTCGAAATGTATATAAAAAATACTCAAGTTAAAAAAAAAAAAAATACAAAAAAAAAGAAAAAAGAAAAGACCATCCCAAGTAAGGTAATCCAGACCCAGAAAGACAAACATAGTATGTACTCATTTATAAGTGAATATTAGCCACAAAACAGAGGATAACCATCGGGACATGCGAATCTCACTGAGAAGAACTGAATCTCACTGAAGCAGAACAGACATTGCAGGTGGATGGGGAAAAGGGATTGAATTGGGGTAGGGAGTGGGGATGGGGCTGGAAACAGGAAAGATGAGCTGTGGGGAGGATAGAGGGAAGGGGTACTGGAGACAAATGGAATGGGGAAAGGCATCTCTGGAATAAGCAAGAATACTAGGGCACTGGAAACTACCAGGAACTGATGAGGGTGCTAGGACTTCTAGCAATTGGGGAGAAGGAGCCTGACTTCCAGCAAAGGATTGGGACACCAACACAGACACAAAACCTTCAGCCTGTAATTTGTCTTGCCTACAAGATGTGCTCAGGTTAAGGTGGGACAGAAATTGTAGGAGAGGCCAACCAATGACTAGACCAGAAGTGAGACACATACCATGAAAAAGAGTCCACCCTTGACACTACCCAGAGGGCCAGGAGCTAGAGCCCAGAGACCCATGGTAGAACCAAACATGAATAGCAAAAAAAAAAAAAAAAAAAGAGAGAGAAGTCAATGAAATAATTCTTAGTGATATTCTCCTATACACATAGATATCTAGCAAAATTGGTAGAAGCAGATGCAGAGAGCATTAGGCACAGCTTAGGGAGTCCCGTGGAAGATAGGAAGGAAGGATTGTAGGAGCCAGAGGGATTAAGGACAAGAAAACCCACAGAATCAATCAACCTAAGCCAAGAGTGGTCACAGTACCAACCAGAGAGCCTACACAGGTTTGATCTAGGCCCTCAGTACCTATGTTACAGTTGTATAGCTTGATCTTCTTGTGAGATTCCTAACAGTGGGAGCAGAAGCTGTCCTTGACTCTGTTACCAGCTTTTGGAACCCCTTTCCCCTATTGGGTTGCCTTGTCTAGACTTAATAGAAGAGGGGGTACCTAGTTTTATTGCAACTTGATAAGCCATAGCTGGTTGATATCCATCTACACTGGCCCTTTTCTGTAAAGAAAAGAAGGAGGAGTAGATAGGGAAGGTGAAAAGGAGCAGGGGAACTGGGAGGAGAGGAAACTGTGGTCAAGATGTAAAATAAAATGAAATGAAAAATGAAATAAAGAGATGAGGAATGTAAATTATTACTATGCATGCTATTCCAATTTCCATTACCTCTGAGTTAAGATGTATATTTTCTGCATTTTGGCAAAACAACAAAATAAGAATGCTGAAGAAAATAGTATCTGGTAATATTATCTGTGGTTTTTCCAGAGAGCAAACTCTTGTAGAGCTGGAGAGAGTGTTCAGTGTGTAAGAGTACTTTCTGTGAAAGCAAGACCAGAATTCAAATTCTCAGCACCCATGTAAAAACTAGGTATGTCTGTGAATGCATGTGTCCTTAGCACTGGGAGATAGAGACAGGTAGATTTTGAGAATTCTCTAGCCAGCCAGCCTAGGTTCAGGTTTTGTGAAAGGTTTGTCTTAAAAAATAAGGTAAAGAGGCATGGGGGAAGATACTTGTCATCTCCCTCTGAATGCTACATGTGTGCCTACATGTGTGTGCACCCCATACACATGCACAGACTCTTGCAATGTATATATGGGTAAAAGGATATGTGTAGGCAGAGATTCTATATTCTAGAATTAGGCTGTTCTACCCTTAGGAGTTGGAAGGGCTCACTGTCCCATGAGTCATGTTCACATAGCAGGCCTCCTGCTGTGACAGGGCATGGAGGCCACTTCCTAAAATACAATATCACCTTACTCAGGTCATGAAAGGATTTCTGATGAACCTACACTGGGTCATGAAGACCAGGCCTTTAAACACAGGGCTTGGAGAAACATTTAAATTCTAAATTTTGGCATTCTGAAAGGTAAGCTGATGTTTGCTTTCTCCTCATTAAAATCAAACAAACAAAAAACAGAAAAATCAAAATCCTAGCATCTATATCTAAAATATCCCACATCGCCAATCAATTCCATGGAATTATTTCTTTTGTCTCAAACAGTTTTCTTCTCTCTTCATGGATTTGGCTCAGACCTACCTTTTAGTGAGGAGTCACTCTGCCTTCCTGGGATTCAACAAGAAGCCAGGCCCACCTTAAAATTTTCCTGCCATTCACTTTTCTGTTACATCATGGCTGTGTTTATAGCATTACTCATTTGGATCCTTAGAACTAGAGAAATCTTTGCAGGATCAGTCTCCAATTGGAAAGTTCACTATATGCTCCCACATGTAAAGGTTGCCACCCTATTTCTCAGCTATACAGAGTAGCAGAACTACTAGGTGCTAACCTGAAGAACTGGTGATCCATCATCTTTTCCAAGTCCCTCCACACCTTTTAGTGTTGACGTTTACTGCCATCCTTTGTGACTCAAACATGTTCACTCTCAGTCAACCCAAACAGACATGCTGTATGGTTCTTTCCTTTTCTCTAACTTTTGCCATGACTCCTTTACTTATTTCTATTAAATATTTGAATAAAGCCTTCACTGGGATCAGTAAGAGTTGGTTTCAAATAGCAGTGTGGGAGGGAAGGCAAAACCATGAGCTGTGAGAACAGAGTCTGTGCCACTGACTTCTAGAACCCTTGAAAATGCTTGGAAGGCCTGCTCAGATTTTCTACTGGTCTCTTTTGTTCAGCCTTTTCTAACCATTTTTCTCAAACTCTAACACTCAAAATAATTTTTACCTATTTTTATCGAATACTATCATATTTCTTACTTAATTACTAGCCTTGCAAGAGTGTTGTTTTCTATTTTTCATGGCAAGTGCACAGTACTTAATCTATACTGTTGTTAAATAGGTTTCTGGCAGCTAGCCCAGGAGCCTTGCCAGCACTGATATCCTTGCTATTATGGGAAAAAGATCCAGACAACTAACTCAGATGAATTTTTGGAATGTAAGTTCTTTATAAGTCAGGAAGTGTCTATGTTGATTCAGGGATATAAGTTTTTCTTGTCTCTCAAATGGATTTGTTCAATATGCAAGAAATATGTATTAAGGACTCAGGGGCCAACCCTGTTAGGGTCCTGCATAGGATAGACTGCAGGTCATAGGACCCAGATCAGCTTTTATCCTTACTTTCTAATACAGAAGACAGGAAACAAAGAGACAAGATCACACCAGGGAGTGAAAGATACACCAGAGTCTGTGTTAGTGAGAGTTCACCAGAGAAATAGAATCAATAGGAGACAGACACAGAAAGATGGCAGACAGACAGACATTAATTTTAAGAAGTTGGTCCATGCATTTGTGGAAAAGAGTGAATTTGTTGGCCAGGCCAGCAGGTAGAATAATGAGGCATGATTTCTGTAATTGTAAGTTTTAAAGCAGAATTCCTTCTTCAGGAACCCATGATCTGTTCTCTTAATGCTTTCAACTGATTGGGTTGGTCTCACCCATGAGGGTCATCTGTTTTACTCAAAATCTACTGGAGATCAAGACTAATCAAATCTGGAAAATATCCTACCAATTACATTTAGACTGGTATTTAACTGAATAGTCATATACCATAAATGGGTCCAACTAACACATCAAATTAATCACAGCAGAAATCTAGTAGAATTCTGGGCCCAAAGATTGGGAATTTTAATCCAATGATAGCAGGGTATAATATACAACTTAGGATATGAAATAAACCTTAGTGCTCACTGGTAGAGGGAGAATGATCCATTCTCTTACATTCCTTAGGTAGTGGGTTTAATGCCCCTTGCCAGTCTCAAAGAATGCTACACTATACATACTTGGTTCAGCGAATATGGCCCTACTCCCTTGGAACAGTAGGAGGGCTCATAGCTTCATGTTTGCTGGACTATTAGTATGAAAATCAATTTCCTTGGCATGAGTATTGCCTGAAAGTCAGATCCTACCCTGGACATCAAAATAGAAAGAGCAGTGTACACAGCAGGCTTAGTACTGTTTCTGTTACTGTTGTGTACCTGGGTTCCCTTTTGGTGATCCTGCCACATACATGCTCAAGAGTAAGAGTTTCCAGTTGACATCATGAACCTGTCCCAGATAGTTCAGAGCCACCAGTGGGCCTGGCAGGCCCTCCCAGCTCTCATCCCTGCCCCTCTTGGGTGACAGCACCTGGTCTTTTGCTTGAGCAGCCCATCAGCTTTCACACCACTGTCACTGTAAGACTAGAGGAACAAAAACAAAAGAAGTGACAAATTTGTCCTTTTCTCTTTCATAATTAACCAAAATATCACAGCATGTAGCAAAGCACAGCTCCTAATTAACAGACAGGCGAGAGGCGATTAAGAAAAAAAAGTCACAGCCCCCTTTCAATAGTCCTCTCATTCCCAGCACCCCTCCCACCCAGCAGCACCCCCATGTTCCTCCCATCCCAGTAATTATATTTGCGAAAGAGAATGATATTCTGGTCAGACAAGACAGACAGAAAAAGCCCAGTCCCCAGTGAGGCAATTAATATTTCACACCTGCCAAAGCAAAGTGGCAATGAGGTGGGAGGGGAGATTCTGGAAAGAGGACTACATTGTCACCAGGCCAGGATTTTCTAATGCCAAGTGGGGACAGTCTTTATGTTAGGCTTCAAGGATGGGCAGGCTAGGATAGCACAGTAAACAAGCTGTCAGAGTGTGTGTGGAATGAGGGTCAGGGGAAGTCACTGGACAGAAGACAGAATCTGTGTCTGCAGCTCATGATTCATGAGAGAGTGATACACAGAATCAGCAGAGGTGAAGAAGAGTCAAATGTAGAGTGAGCAGACACTACTAGCTCCAGCCCTACTCCCACAGAAACATAGGTGCTCGCTCCATTGGTCTTGCCTGCCACCCACACAGAGCCTCATTCATGCTTGCTCGTGCGTGTGTACACACACACACATACACACACACACACACACACACACACACACTTTGTGTACAGACAGACACTCCTGTGCACTAACATAGCCATCTTCAAGCCAAGCAATCACCTAAGAATTTCTATCCTATTAATAACTCACAGTGGGGACCGAGCTTCAACAAGAGTTGGAGAATAGACAAGCTGTGTTCAAACCAAAGCAAGCAGTGATGACTAGAGGCTGGGAAGGAAGGGCAGAGGAGTGAAGTGGAAGGAGGTGGAAAAACAGCACCAAAATAGAAACTCTAATGCTCTACAGCACAGTAGGATGACTGTAATTTACAATAATTTATTACATATTTTATAAAAGATTATAAGAAGGGACTGAAAGCTCTCAACAGTAAAAAAAAAAGACACATGTTTAAGAAAATGGGAATGCTAATTATCCTCATTTGATTATAACATTGTATGCATGTATCAGATAACTGCACTATACCCATAAATATAACAATTATTGTGTCAATTTAAAAATATGAAAAATGCACTTAGTTAAAAATGGATAGCATATATATCTCCCGGTGTGAGAAGCAGTCACAGCAGACAGAGCACAGGCTTCAGTGACCCACATAGGAACAGCTCTGTGTGGCCCCTTTCACAGTGGAATTCTGTAGTCATGGACTCATTACTTAATAAATCACAATAATTTCAGCTGCACAAAGGCAAACATTTCTTCACTTACTCTATCCAGCCATTCATTGAAAAGTAAGTAGTGAGTAGATCCCCCAGGCAGGCATTGTGCCAGGCCCTGTAGAGAATGTCGGTCACTCCGACACGTAAAGTGAGACCATGCAACAAACATCATACAACTTATACTTAGGCAGGTGGGTGCTGAAGGGAGCCCAGAAAGAGGGTCTGTTGTAGGATATTAGGAGGCATAGGAGGCTTGGATCAGGGTGGTGGATGTGGTGACAGAGATAGACAGAAGAGACAAGATACTAGTGAGCAATATCAATGGGCTTGATGGCAATCTAGGTATTAAAAGGGAGGATAGGGAAAAATGGGGACTTCAACTGCAAGATCAGAAACAGAACAGCAAAGAGAGGGTCCTCAGTATAACACCCAGGACACTCCAGGGTCCAAACTTGGACCAAAACCAAAAGAAGTAGGAGCAACTCTGACCAAAGTTTCTGGGACTAGGACCAAGACAATAGTGATTGATACCTTTCTGGAGGCTCTGAATTAGCCACTTCCAAAGAGAGACGTGGGGTGACATGGGGGTGGAAGAGGAAGGTATCAGGAGTTTCTGAATGAAGCAGAAAAAAAATAAATCCAAAAAGTGAGAACCCTGAGTCAATTGACTTTAAAATCTGTTCAAATTGTATGTATGAGAATTCTGCTTTTTAAACAGATAAATGGATGTATGAAATTTTAAATTTAAATAGAACCAAACCCAGATCCTCAAAAATCAATACCTTCTCTTCTGCTTCAACTTTGTGAATTTCCTACCCATTTGAAGTCACTCAGCAGGAATCGGTTTGAACTTTAAGCCCCCTAGAGACTGCCCTGGAGCATGCAGGCCATGCCAGAACCTAGAGCTACCTATACCTGCAGCCAGACACCTGGAGGGTTTTCAGGAAATGACAGTCCATTCAGTGGCCCTGGAGACTTATCTTTTGACACTTCTACACTAAGCAATCTGCTTCATTTTCAGGCCCTACTGTCCAGTAGGGTTGAGTCCCCAAATTTAAATAAGTTCCAGATGGCAATGGCTCCATCCTGGTACTACCAAACTCTCACCTATGACAATTGAATCCCCAAGGTTTAGAAAAGGCTCAGACACTAGGAAAGCTAAGAGGATAGAGACAGCCCTGAGAGTCCTGCCTTCACAGACCTCTATCTCATCAACTCTTCACCCTCTAACTCAAGGCTCCTCTGTGTGGCTTCTATGAATCTAAGCTTCCCTGAGTCAATTTTAGAGATCCACAAGGTAAAAGTATTTTAACCATCATATGTAAATGTTTGTCCTTTTTGCTGCCTGGGTTTTCAAGTGATGGTTAAAGTTGTCAGCACCCCATAAATTACATATTAAGTCTTCCTCCTCCTTTTTTTCCTCCTCCTAATCATCTTCCTCCTCTTCTTCTCCTCCTTCTACCACCACTATTACTACTACTACTGCTGCTGCTGCTGCTGCTGCTGCTGCTGCTGCTGCTACACTATTTCTTCCCTCCTCCTCCTCTATCCTTCTCCTCCTCCATTTTGCCACACATACATAGTTTTTAACGCCATTTTTATTTGTGAATGTCTTTTATGCACCAGTGGAAATAATTAATTTTATTAAATCTCAGCCCTTGAGTATACATCTTTTTAATATGCTGTGAGACTAGCCAGAAAGTGCATGTGACATTTCTACTGCAAACAGAAAGCCAATACTCATCTCAGGGAACCACCAGCCTTGAACTGCAGGAGCCACTTCTATATTGAAGCTTTGTTTCTTTTTGAAGATCCAATTGGTGAGCTTTGGCTCTTTATATTTTTGGTTTTGGTATAATTTATCTCAAAAATAAACAAACTTAGTCTGTAACTTTAGGGAAAACAATTGACAAACTTGTGGCCCATGCTACTACTTTTGCCTTTGTATAAAAAAAAATAAGATTTTGGAAAATACAGGTTCCCTACCATCAACATGAGAGCTCCTCAATACTAAAATTATCTTTGATGAGGTCAGTGATGACTGTAATCTGCTCTGCATTTGTTTGTTTGTTTGTTGGTTGGTATTTTTTTAGTATCTCTTGTAATAAAATGATTCAACATTTGGAAAATAACTCAGCTGAGCCATGCTTTTCAAATATTGATGCATGATCCACAAGACATGATCAGAAAACCATGGCAATGGAAAAACTACATGTAGATTTTTGTGGAAATCATTCAGTGGCATGTAAGGATCCTTCAAAAGTGGCTTTCATGGAAGTGAAATACACTATCAAAAGTTAACTGCTAAGCAATTCATTCTTATAATCCCAGTACTCGGGAGGCAGAGGTAGGATTACCAATGATAGATTGGATAGCGTAAACTCCTCACTCCAGCTCACCTTTCTCACCACTGTCTCTTCTCTTGTACCTCTATCCTAGTGTTTCCTCTGTATCTAAGTTTCAGGACCAAGTTTCCACCTCAAAATGCCAGCCAGGAGCTTCTTGGATCTCTTCAAGAAATTTCTCTCATAGTGGCACAGAAGGCTTATCTTGCTGTGTATCCCATTCTCATTCACCCTTGAGCTTATGTTCTATCTCTGTCACTATTTTAAAAATTATTTTATGTGTAGATGCTTTGCTTGCATATACGCTGGGCACTGTATGAATGCAGTGCTCTCAGAAGATGGTTCCCTGAGACTGAAATTATAGACAGTTGTGCATTGCCTTGTATGTGCTGTGAATTGAACACTGATCCTCAGGAAGAAACTAGTGTCCTTAACTGCTGAGCCACAAATACACATACAACTACCACCACCACCACCACCAACAACAACAACAATTCAATTGTTTGTATAAAGACCTAAGTCTTCCTTTAGTATCATTTGGTCCTTAGCAAAGTAGCTTTTTTGGTCTTATTCAGATGTATGAACAGCTAAAATCGTCCTCATTGGACTAATGTGAGATATATATAAGACAATGGTGTGAACATATGTTCCACGTTTGCAAATCTGCTCTTTACATCTTGTTCTTAACTTTAGAGGCTTCCAGTTGGATTTAGCTGATGTCAAGCACTAGACGAGACCCCAGAATATAGAAGATAGAGGCTAAAACACTTGTGCAGTGGATATTCCTGGTTGTCAATTTGACTATATCTGGAGTGAACAATCCAGAATTGGAAGGCTCACCTGTGATCCTGATCTTGAGGCTGGGGAATACAAGTTTCTGACCTGGATCTTGGCATGGAGATCTTGAGGCATAGTAGTTACGAATCCCAGGAGACTAAGGCAAGGAGATCTCTGAGTTAAAGGTCATCTGGGACAAAGCAAGTCCCAGATCCAGGAGTGGTAATACATACCTTTAATCTGGGATACAGCTTCTGCTGGAGACCTACATAAGGACACTGGAAGAAGGAAGACTCTCTCTTCTTCACTTGCCTGGCTTGGGGGACTGAGCAACTGCTAGATCCTTGGACTTCCATTCGTAGCTGCTGCTTCTCATTGTTGGAGAGTTGAACTACAGACCTTAAGTCATCAACAAATTCCCTTAGTATATAGAGACTACCCATAAGATCTGTGATTCTAGAGAACCCTGACCAATACAACTTGTCACCCTTCCACATGCATATACATACACATGTGCACACATATGATTTGGTTACACTTCCCAGGGATGCAGGGAACTGAGTAAGCTAATTCCTTTCCTTTTGTCACTCTAGGACTGGGGACTTTAGTCAAAGATGCCTTACTACTCGTTCTGGTTGCCTTTCTTTAGTAGCCACATCTTTCTAAGTTTTTCCTCACTTAAATTCTCCTAGATTATCTTTTCTGAGTGTAGTCTGTTATTATTTCCTACCAAAACCTTGACTTAAAAGTTGTAAAGTGGGGGTTGGGGATTTAGATCAGTGGTAGAGCGCTTGCTTAGCAAGTGCAAGGCCCTGGGTTCGGTCCCCAGCTCCGAAAAAAAAGAAAAGAAAAAAAAAGTTGTAACGTACTGGATTATGAATCTTCAAACAAAAGGACCTTTTCTTTATAATGTAACATCTTCTGTGATCACTGGGCAGCCTTAGCTCCTGGCCTACATTGCCAGAGATATAAGAGAACCCCAGAGATTTTATTCCACTTAATACAATTCATTCTCAGCATCACTCAAGTTCCAGACGTTATATCTAGAAAACTCTGGAAAGAACCTGAGGAATAATTCCTCTCTGGAAAAAGAAGAGACATCATGGGTTCTTCATGACATCACTGGTGCTGCCTCCTTTCTCTTTTTGTAGGCCAAACCCACTAGTGTAACTGTGTTAAACAACTTTTCCACACTCACAAATCGTAGATAATGCCTTTTATTACTAAATACTTTTTAAAAGCACTTATCTCCTTTTAATTTGTAATATTCAGTGTGATTCAACATGCTTATCTTTGGGACTGTGGACCATGCTAGGAGACTTGATAAGGTAGAGTGGGTCTGAGACCCCAGAACCAGTACACACACCTGAGACAGTAGGCATTTCCCTGTTCCCTGTCAGATTCCTGGCCTGGAATACATGTGCACCACACTCCCCACATTGGCCATACAGCCCAAAACAGAGTTCTCTATGCTAAGGAGGTAATTAGAGTCCCTGAGGGTTTAGCCAATAAGCTTCCCTTCCCAGACATTCCTTCCTACAAAGGGTATTTAATCTCTGGTTCACCTGACAAGTGGGTATGCATCCATTTTCCACAATGAACAATTAATGAACCAAAGACTTTGGTTTGGAACCAAAGACTGTCTCTTTCATCTACCCTTGCCTTGGAGAGCATGAAGAAGGCCTTCACCTTCAGAGCTGTGCCTCCTAAATCTCCTGTAGAAGGCCTGTCTGTGCTTCCAGACAACTGCTGCTACCTTCACCACGGAGCTAAACCATCACTACATGTCCAGGAGTCAGTTTCCCACATCTCAGACTGTGTTTTTCCACCCCCAGAGCAGTGTCCTGGTGCTCCCCTAAAGCCCAGTACCTGCCTGGTGGTGACGTTGGAATAAGTGCAGTCAATCTCCCTGTGTTTCACCTCACCAGTGGCTGTGCCCAGCAGCAGAGCAGAGCACAGTCCCATACTTATCTAGTGCTTATTTTATGCTGAGACCACGGCTAGACACTAATCAGTACAAGTGAAAAAGTACAATTCAGTTGTCACATAAAGGGAGCTTACACTCCAGTTATATAGAGAGAAATATAAATGTATTTCTGATACAGGAAAATGGTAGCCTTCATGGAATTTATACTCTATGGATTTGGATGAAAAGAAACACGACAGAAATATCTAGGCAGGTGTGGATAAGTAAAAATGTTGGGGACTGGCAAAATGGCTCATTGGGTAAAGATATATGTCACCAAGTCTAACTTCAGTTTTATCTCTCAGACCCACATAATAGAAGAGGGTCCAATTCCTGAAAGTTGTCCTCCAACTTCCACTAGCATGCTGTGGCACATACCTCCCTACTCCCCAAATAACTAAACAAATGTTATTTAAAAAGAAAAAATATGTTTTTAATGAAGCCTAATACAAGAAAAGTGAAAACTGTTGGAAATATGGCATTGTACTCTAAGGTGTAGGTTGGGGAAAGGTGGCACCTAGTCTAAGCAGCCATTGTGTCAGCAAGAGACTGTGTTCTTGATACATGTATCACTTGATCATAACCTGCAGAAATGACAAAGCCCTTGGACAGACCAAGTCCGGACCTTGGATTCTAATGGTCAGGACCAGTACAATGTCCCAGACTGCCAGACAGGACTATAGTGAATCACAAGGCTGCTACCATCCCAGATCAGTACCATGTGGAAGGGTATGTATCCAAAACATCCTTCTCCCAGTAGCCCCACAAGGTCTAGAATCCCTCTACAACTCAGATGACCAGGGACCTGAGGACCAGGGACAGAGAGAAACATCACAAAAGCTGAGCATCTACCCAGAATGAAAGAATCACCATTAGCTGGTAAGACAGTAAATGATCACTGGCTATTCTCCTAAAAATTTATTCTGGGAAACAATGGCAAACCAACAAATTGACAAACATTATGGGTCAGAGGATGTAAAGATAAAACTATAAGAAATTTCAGGGAAATTAAAGCCATCAGAAACACAGTGTGTTACATTAGTGATGGATTTACTCAATAGCCTAGTAACATCTGCTTGTTCTTTGTTTGTTTGTTTGTTTGTTTCTCTTTTCCCTTCCTTCCTTCCTTTCTTCCTTCCTTCCTTTTTTCCTTCCTTCTTTTCTTCCTTTCTTTCTTTTTTTTCAAGGTTCAGTGGTATCTTCCAGATATCACATAACATGTTTAGATCATGGTCAGGGTCATGGACAGTTCAGAAGTGTCACCAAAATGAATGTGGCTGTTGAGAGCAGAAGGCTGAGAAATGACCAGGTACGAAATCATGTCAGGAGAAAATGAGGTTACCTTAGACATTGTGCATGCACACATATGTATCCACTAACACACGCATGCATACAAATACATTTTCATGCAAACACATACATATATACACTAATGCACTAATGCACACATGTACACATAATATATGCACAAACTGACATTAGCAAGCAGCATCGCAGCTCAGACCTGTAGAATTCAAACACTACTAAAGAATTCTGAAAACTTCAGCAATATTATAACCTTTACTTTTAGTATATTTATTTATGTAGGGCTAAGAGTGTGTTATGTTGCTTATATGGTGGTCAGAGAACAACTTTCAGGAGTCGGTTCTCTCTTTCCACTATATAGACCCTGTGGACCAAATTCAGATACTTCAGACTTGACAGCAAGTGCCTTTACCTGCCGAGCCATCACACTGATATTTTTACCTTTAATGGCATCAACTGTGACCTTCTAGCTCCCCTGTGTAGCAACTCAGTCCTTCAGTATCATTCAGTATTCTTGCTGTCCCCACCAATTCACAAGTTGCCAGATCTACTATAAAGATCCAGTGACCAATGAAGATTCCACAAAAAAAAGTTTTATAATAAGAAATTAGCTACTAAAAAGTACTCCTGAGTGGACAGCAGATGCTAGAGGACCTGAGTGAAACCAAGTCCCTTTAATATACGCTGCTTTGGAGCTCTTTCTTTCCCCTTATTTAAACTCCCCATAAAGTACCTGAATAGAATTTCAGACCCTAGTCATTCCACACAAAATACCACTGAGGAAAGTTTGCAGGCTAAGATAATTTGACACAAAAGAATAAAACTATTTTAAAAGAAAGAAGACAAACTAAACAGTTACCTTTCATAAAATAGGAAAATTGGAAAAAAATGGACCAGTTTTAAATAACACTAATAAATATTTTCAACAGAGGGGATTGCATAAAATATGGATAATAAGTAAAATAAACAGGATAAAATGTCAGACGGATGCAATACTTCTGTTTACAACTTACAAGACCACACTGGGGAACTTCCTTGGAAGAGAGAAGAAAATAAAGAGATGAAAGAAAGAAAGAAAAGATGCCATATGTTATAAGTAAGAACTAGTACCAATTTCCAAAGAATAAGAGTCTAATGAGTTAAAGTGAAAAAAAAATGAAAGGCAGGAAATATCTGAAGAAGAACAAAAGATAAAAGTGCTCAGGTCAAAGACTTTAACAAGTGGCAAGAATTGTATTTAGAAAAATAAGATTAAAAAATATAAGATGTACAAAAAATATTTCTAAAAATTTTCAGAAGGGAAAAAAAGCATTGTCCAAAGAGGTAAACTCTTATCTTAGCAAACTTCTGAACAGTGTATTAGATATAGGAACTCATGAAAAAAATAGCCTCAAAATGCTGAAGAATGTGGAACCCAGAATTTCATATCCAGTCAAACTGCTATTTACAGCCAGGAGTGTCATGAAGAATTGCTGTTAGATGCCACAAAGATGTTTTGAGGCATGTGAGGTCACAAAATTTCATTTAGCAAATCTTAGAAAACTAGTCATAAAAAGCAATAAATCCAGGAAAGTGCCTCAAGAGAAATTTGATGAAAGAGGATTGTATTAGTAAAGTTTATTATTGTCTAAAAAAGAAAGGATCAAACAAGTTAAAGTATATTTATAACCCCAAACTAGAAACTTTAGACATAACCAAGGTAAGAAAACGTAAGTGCAGCTCTTAAATTAGATTTGATATCCCAATAATAAAAACAGACAATAAAACTTTCAATATAGGAACATTTAAATTTTTCAATGAAAGCCAAAGCAGGAAAAAGTAATATAGAATTAAACAAAAGCATAGAGTGATTTAACAGAGATAGTTACTCACTAAATAGAATTTCAGTGCACATAAAGCAGTTTATCTGGATGTGGGGGTGATCTGCTGCAAATCTGTCATCCCATTTTCTCCAATGTTGATCTGTCTGATCTGAGTGTCAAGGTGGGTGTCCCTCCTTCCTCTCCATTCCATATGTGTCCCTTCTAAAGAGTGCACACTGCACAAATAAAGTAGGACCTGTCATCAGCCAAAGGTGCAGTAGTAGCTTCATTCCCCTGCCAGAACCTCCAAATGGGCTCTCAAGGGATTTGTGTGACCAAACACCAAAAATCTCTCCAAAAGTAAGTATTGGAGTGCTTTGTTAGTAAAGAAATAAATAGAAATAAGGAAAAAGAGAGCAATAAACCTGAACAAATACAAAGTGTATTACATTAAAAAGGTAATTTCTGGAGAAAATGTAGATATTTTCAATAAAGATGTGGATAATCATCAGGAAAAAGATAAACTTGAAGTCACACCTTGCATTCTACAGCTGAGCAAACCGAAAATAGATGAGAGATTTTAAATACATAAAGGAAATTAGGGCAATATTAGAGAATTACTTTACATCTGTGACTAGGAAAGTTGTCTCATTAGGATTCACAGTCCAAAATCAACAATAGATCTTGATATAACTACATCTAAAATTGTACTGTTCATGGCTAAATTGACCATAAACAAAATAAAACAGACACTATATGCTGGAGAAATATTTACAATGCATACAGTATCGTGACAAATATCACAGAAAGAGAGAGAGAAAGAGAGAGACAGAGAGAGACAGAGACAGAGAGACAGAGACAGACACAGACACAGAGAGACACAGACAGAGACACAGAGAGACAGAGAGAGAAGAAGAGGGAGAGGGAGAGGGAGAGGGAGAGGAAGAAGGAGAGGGAGAGGGAGAGGGAGAGGGAGAGAATAGAATAAGAGAATACCAGAAAAGCCAGAACAACACATTTTACAAGATTAGCACATTTTACAAGGTTGGCAAACCACCAAAGGCTATGAATAGCATCCTATGACAATGAAAAAAAGTTATAAACTTATCTATTATATATCACTTATGACAAAATATTAGTTACCAATATGGATTTTTAATTGATAATTTTTTTTACAATAATGTAACATGTTATGACTTTACTTGAAAATATATTCTGGAAATCTGACCATTTTGCAGGAATATTCTTTTTTTTTTTTTTCTTCTTTTTTTTCCGGGGCTGGGGACCAAACCCAGGACCTTGCGCTTCCTAGGTAAGCACTCTACCACTGAGCCAAATCCCCAACCCCAGGAATATTCTTACATATATGAATAAAAAGTAATTTATTTTACCAATCTGTTATGCTTACAGACATTGTCAATTGTTCCTAATATTTTATCATAAGCAACATCATAGTAGGTAACTTTTACTAATATTATTTTATGTACATTGGTGCTGCATATATGCTTGTGCATGAGAGTGTCAGATCCCTAAAACGGGAGTTACAGACAGTTGTGAGCTACAAGGTGAGTGCTGGGAATTGAACCCAGGTCCTCTGGAAAAAATTCCCAATGCTCTATCCATAGTCCTGGCTGTCCTGGAACTTCTTACGTAGATTCAGCTGGCTTTGAAGATCACAGAGATGTGCCTGCCTTTAGTAGGTAACTATAAATATTTCGCTTTGTGTTTTAGACAATGGATCTTCAAAGTATATTAATTATTGAGTGAAAGGTTAAATAGAATCATAATTGCGCTTATAGTTCTCATTCTAGTTTCATCCATTGCTGGGAGAAAAGTGTCTTGACAAAAGCAACTAAGGAAAGGAAAGGTTAATTTTCAGCTAATAGGTTACAGTTCATCATCAAAGGAGATCAGGGCAGGAACTCAAATCAGAAAACATGGGAAAATGCTGCTTGCTGGGTCTTTCACTCTTGTACACTCAAGAACCACTAGCTCAGAGATGTAACAGCCTTCCTAGATCAAGTGAAAATCAGTAAATTTCCCATTGCCCACAGTCCACTCTGATCTAGCAACTCCTCTATCAAGGTTCTTTCGGATGACCCTAGGCTGTGTCAAGTTGGCATCTGAAGCTAATGAGGACAGTAGTAAACCATGTTTGGTAATTTACTTTTTTGTTAAGTATTTATAGGGATCAAAACCAAAGCTAAACGAAAAGCCTATTTAGAGAAGTTTCATTCTTCCTCATACTAGTTCATGCTTATTTTAACCCATTCCATATATAGGAAAATAATTTCACCGTCTTCTGATTTATTATCTTGTTTCCATTTTATCCAGGTCTCCTTACCTTGTTCTTGACTTGTTTTATCTTTCCGTGACAGAGTGTTTCATTGGCTTGAGACTTGCCAAGTGGGCTAAGTTGTGTGACCCAAAACCCCAAAGGACTGACCTGTCTGCCTCTCCAGCTCTGGCATTACAGATATGCACGGCCATGCCTGGATTTCTTATGTGGGTTCTGGTGAATAAAATCAGGTCCTCACACTTGCAAGACAAGCACTTTTATCAGCTGAGTTCGAACCCCAACCTAAGAACTTGCTTTCCCTGCTGTCCCAATCCCTGCATCAACACAGGTTTAGGATGACAACGTTTAATGGATAATTCTTAGCTGCATGTGGCTCTCTACGTTTTAACTTTCTGTTTTCTGTTTGTCTCCTCCACTTCAGTTCCTCTATGGACCCTTTCCAGCCTTCTTCTGGATGATTTAAATACTTTTTATATTCTGTTTAAATTTATCACTGCCATTTTTGCCAAATCTCTCTGCATTTTTTTTGTGGTTGCTATACAGACTACAATATGTGTATACTTTAATGTTCAACTTATGTATGGAAGCTTTCTTTATTAGTCCCCTTGACTGACCTGCATGTTATAAGTGCATTTATGTTGTAACCACACATACTGAATACTCTGCCAGATAATAGCATCAATTTTACTTTGAATGATCAAATGTATCTCAGGTGTTCAAACATGTGAGTCCGCAGAAGGCATTTAACAACTAAACCACGACAATAGGAACGTAAGGGACAGAGTTTAGGAGAAGTAGTCTAGGAACAGGGTTGTGTATGGAGCTCATATGAGGTAACCCACATATAGTCAGGTTCTTTATTCCATAGTGTTCTTTCATTTTGTATCACACCTTTTTTTCATTATTTAATGTATTCACTTTACATCCCAATTGCAGCCCCTCCCTCCTCATCTCCATACCTACCCTTACAAATCCCCAAAGGGAAGCCCATTACTCCCTCCTCTTCAGAGAAGGATAAGCCCTCCTTGGGGACCACCCTGCCCTTGGACATCTAGCCCCAGAAGGACTAAGCACACCCTCTCCCATTGATGCTCAACTAGGCAGTTCAGTTAGGGAAAGGGAATCCAATGGTAGGGAACACAGTCAGAGACGGGCCAGGCTCCAATTGTTAGGGGACCCACATGAAGTCTAAACTGAAAATCTGCTATAAATGTGTGTGGAGCCTAGGTCCAGTTCCTGCATGCTGTTTGATTGGTGTTTCAGTCTCTGTGAGCTCCCATGGGCACAGGTTAATTGACTCTGTAATTCCTCTTGTGGTATCCTTGACCCCTCTGGCTCTCTCAGTCCTGCTCCCACCCACCCACCATTCCACAAGACTCCCCAAACTCTGTCGAATATTTGACTGTGGGTCTCTGCATCCATTTCCATCAGCTGCCAGATGCAGCCTCTTAGAAGACAGTTATGCTAGGCTTCTGTCTGCAAGCATAGCAGAGTATCATTAATAGTGTCAGGAGTTGGCTCTCTCCCATGCAAAGGGTCTCAAGTTGGAATAGTCATTGTTGGCTGTTTCCTCAGTCTCTCTGTTCTACCATTTTATCCCTGCACATCTTGTTGGCAGGACAAATTTTAGGTTGAAGGCTTTGTGAGTGAATTGGTGTCTCCCTCACTCCTCTGGAAGTCTTGCCTGGCTATAGGAGGTACCCACTTCAGTCTCCATATCTTCTGGCTGATAGGAATCTCAGCAAGGGTAACCCCCATAGACTCTCAGGAGATTCCCCTGTCGCAAGACTCCAGATAGTTCAGAAATCCTCCCCCACCAATTTCCATTCTTACTCCCAGCTCTTTTCAGTTCCCCTTTTTTCCACATTTGATTGATATCCCTTCTCTCTCTCCCTCTCTCTCTCTCTCCTCTCTCTCTCTCTCTCTCTCTCTCTCTCTCTCTTCTGTCTACCTCCAATGACTATTTTGTTTCCCCTTCTGTGTGAGATTTAAGCATCCTACCTTGGGCCCTCCTTATTACTTAGTCTCTTTTGGGTTTCTTTTGTGGATTATGGCATGGTTATCCTGTATTTTACAGCTAAGGTTCACTTATAAGTGAGTATATACCATATGTGTCCTTCTGGGTCTGGACTACCTCACTCGAGATGGTATTTTTGAGTTCTATCCAGTTGCCTGCAAATTTAATGATGTCCTTGTTTTTAATAGCTGAGTAGTATATCACTGTGTAGATGAACCACATTTTCTCTATCCATTCTTCTGTTGAGGGACATTGAGGTTGCTTCCAGTTTCTGGCTGTTATGAACAAGGCTGCTATGAACACAGTTGAGCAAGTGTCCTTGTGGCATAGTGGGGCATCTTTTGGGTATATGCCCAGAAGTGGTATAGCTGGGTCGTTGAGTATAACTATGAAGTGAAAATGTAAGGGTTCTTTGGGAAGTCAGTTATACTGGATGGTGTTTTGCTGGGAACATTTTGCTGAAACAGACACAGGTGAAAAGATGTTTTGCTAAAGCAAGCACACGAAAGAACACGTGATGAAGGATTCTTCACTAAGGACACACATGTATTGGTCTGCCTTACCTGTGTTGTAGAGCTCCATTTGTCAGGACTCCATAGAAATGCACAAAAGAAAAAGAAAAGAAAAGAAAAAAAAGCCTCTGGTGTTGTGCTGCAGCTTCTCAATCAGCACCCAGCCAACCCAGCCACCTCAGCAGACTGGGTCTGATTGACAGAATGATGTCAGGTGAGACAGACTGACTTGCTGAGGCAAGACACGTGGTGAGGCAAGATCTGTGGAGGACATGTGATGTTTGGAGGGAGCATAACTAGGACTCAGTGGACTGTAAGAGGAGCTTGAAGCTTGCTGGTAGAGCTAGCTGTGCAACACTTGGTTTCATGTCTTCACTGATCTTTGATTCCCTGGAAGAGGCACAGCTTAGAACTTCTCCTGGCATTCCCGTTTGCCCTTGTTTCTCCTGCTGGCTTGTGCTAATTCAGCTGAAGCCTGGTTGTTCCTTCCAGGTTGTGCCACCCCTGCTGCTATCCTGACTCTATAGAAATGGACTGCTATTGTATTCATGAGGTGTTTGTGAGTGAATCAAGCTGCCTGACCTGTGAACTGAACTGCTGATTTCAGACAACAGAGATGGGAGTTGCTTCAAAGAACCATTTCTAAACAGGTCCACTTCCCCTGTATACTTTCTTTTCCACTACCTCTGGTAGGGGGTAAGCTACAAGGGAGGTTAAAGCATTTAAGAGCCATCATTAAAAGTAGACTTTGAAAAAATTAAAGTTACTATTCCCAGTTTTCTGAGAAACCACCAAACTGGTTTCCAAAGTGATTGTACAAGTGTTCATTCCCACTAGTAATGGAGGAGTGTTCCCCTTGCTCCACATCCTAGCCAGCATGTGCTATAACTTGAATTTGTAGATTGCTTTTGGTAAGATGGCAATCTTCACTGTTAATCCTACCAATCCATGAGCATGGGAGATTTTTTCCATTTTCTGATTTCTCAATTTCTTTCTTCAGAGACTTGAAGTTCTTGTTATACAGGTCTTTCACTTGTTCGGTTAGAGTTACACAGAGATATTTTATATTATTTGTGGCTATTGTAAAGAGTGTTATTTCCCTAATTCCTCTCTCAGCCCATTCATCCTTTGTATAAAGGAGGGCTACTGACTTTTTAAAGTTAATTTTGTATCCAGCCACTTTGCTGAAGGTGTTTATCAGTTGTAGAAGTTCTCTGGTAGAATTTTGGGGATCAATCTGTGAATAGCAATACTTTGACTTTTTCCTTTCCAATTTGTATTCCCTTGGATTTGTCAAAGGCTTTTTCAGCATCTAATGAGATAATCATGTGATTTTTTTTCTTTCAGTTTGTTCATATGGTGGATTACATTGTTGGATTTTTGTATATTAAACCATTCCTGAATCCCTGGGATGAAGCCTACTTGATCATGGTAGATGATGTTTTTGATGTGTTCTTGGATTTAGTTTCTGTTGGCCTGCATGTCTGCCTTGCCACTGGGGTGTTTGAGTGCTGCTGGCAAGCCACTCAGGAAAGGCAAAGCACAGTCCAAAATAGGGGTCTTAGCTCATGTTTTCCTAGTCAAGAAAGGCAAAGTCTGGGACAGATGCTGCCCTTCTCAATCTCCTGTGTACCTAGAAGCTGGGGACCTGGAGGAGTTGAGAACAGAGATCTGCAAGTTTGTGCTTCCCCTACATGAAGTGGGAACTTAAGGGTTTTGGAAAGTCAGTTGTGTTGGATGATGTTTTGGTGGGGCAAACATGTAAAGAAGTGTTTTCCTAAAGTAGACACAGGTGAAAGACTAAAGCAGACTCATGAAGGAATGTTTCACTAAAGCAGACACAGGAGAGAGGATGTTCTGCTAAAGCAAGCACATGGAAGGACATATGATGAAGGATTCTTTGCTAACAACATTCATGTATTGGTCCACCTTACATTGTGTACTTGAATTCCATTTTTTGGGACTCCACGGAATCAGGCTGATTGGATGCATGTGTTGAGACAAGACCCATGCTGAGGAAAGGCACATAGATAGCACATGATGTTTGGAGGGTATAAATTGACCAAGTGATGGAGAGACAGCTTGGGTTGTTGGTATGCTAGCTGTGCAATGCTTGTGGGTCCCCAGTCTTTGTTCATCTTCGCTTCCCTGAAAGAGGCACAGCCTAGAACTTCTCCTGGTCTCTCCTGCTGACTCAAGTCAAGGCTAAGGCCTGGCTGTCTCTGCTAGGTCATGTCACTGCTGTTGCCAACCCAGCTGTACTGAACTGGACTGCTGGTGTATTCATGAGGTGTTTGCCAGTGATTCAAGCTGCCTCTGCCTGCTGACTTGTGAACTGAACTGCTGATTTCCAGACAGCAGAGGTGGGAGTTGCTTCAAAGAACCATTTCTAAACAGGTCCACTTCCCCTGTAATCCTTTCTTTCCCACTATCTCTGGTGGATAGTGGCTACAAGGGAGGCTAAAGTACTTAAGAACCATCATTAAAAGTAGAATTTGAAAAAAATTAAAGTTACACCTGCAAGCCAGGCAGGAAGGGGATGACTGAGCCCAGCATGGGGCATAATCTGGTATGGTTTGGAGTGAGTGCTGAGAGTAAGGAGGGGCTGGAAGAGAGGGGTTGTTCTCTAGCAGAGTTAGGTATGACTCTTTATGATAAAGGCCTCCTCCCAACCCTCATTGATCCTTAAGGTTCTTGCTTGTCCAAACTGCTTAATTTATGGGGGATGTGAAAGCATACATCTTACCCAGGGTGAACCAGGGACTAAATATCTTTCACAGGAAGGGATGCCCAAGAAGGGAAGCTCATTGGCTGAACACTCAGGCCCATCTACATACCTCATTAGCATGGAGAACTCCAGATATTTATGCTATGTGACCAATTGTCATGGTCATCTCAGTGGGGTGTCATGGTCTCATGTTCCAGGACAGGAAAAGCCTGGTCAGGAGATGATTCCACCTCAATTATGAGATTTCCTGGGGTTTTTTGAAACTGCTTCAACCTTTCCAGATCTTCTGTCTGATGGCATGATCCACTTGCCCCATATATTTGTATTTTATTGAGTAATTCTGCATCAATGTTCACAAGAAAAATTGGTCCGAAATTCTCTTTCTTTGTTGAGTCTGTGTAGTTTAGGTATCAGGGTGGCTGTGGCCTCATAGAATGAGTTTGGCAATGTTACTTCTGTTTCTATTTTGTGAAATAGTTTGAGGAGTATTAATATTTGCTCTTCTTTGAAAGTCTAGTAGAATACAGCACTAAAACCAACTGTCCCTGTTTTTTTTTGGTTTGGAGACTTTTAATTACTGTTTCTGTTTCCTTAGGGGATATGGTTCTATTTAGATAGTTTGCATAATCTTGAGTTAACTTTGGTTTCTGTCTAGAAAATCACCCTTTTCATTTAGATTTTTCAATTTTTTTTGGAGAATAGGCATTTGAAGTAAGACCTAATGATTCTTTGAATGTATTCAATGTCTGTTGTTATATCTCCCTTTTCACTCCTGATTTTGTTAATTTGGATACTGTCTCTCTGCATTTTAGTTACTTTGGCTAAGGGTTTGTCTGAGAATTTACAGATAGGTATTGTTTAAATTTGGTTTTATTTTGGAATATCTTGTTTTCTTCACCTATGGTGATTGAGACTTTTGCTGTGCATAGTAGTCTAGGTTGGCATCTGTGATTTCTTAGAGGCTGCAAGACATTTTTCCAGACTCTTCCAGCTGTTGGAATCTCTGTTGAGAAGTCGGAAGCAATCCCCGCCTTTGTAGTTTACTTGGCCTTTTCCCCCTTGTAGCTTTTAATATTCCTTCTTTGTTCTGTAGATTTTGTATTTTGATTATTATGTAGCAGGAAGATTTTTTTCTGGTCCAATCTAATTAGTGTTCTATAAGCTCCTTGTATGTTTATAGGCATCTCTTTCTTTAGGTTGGGGAACTTTTCTTCTGTGATTTTGTTGAAAATATTTTTCTGGGCCATAGAACTGGGATTCTTCACCTTGTGAAGAATTAGATTAGGTCTTTTCACAGTATCACAGATTTCCTGGATGTTTTGTGTCAGAAATATTTTAAATTAACATTTTCTTTGGCTGATATATCAATTTCTTCTATTAAATCTTCTACACCTGAGATTCTCTCTTCCATCTCTTGTAGTCTATTGATGATGCTTGAATCTGTTGTTCCTGTTCTCTTCCCTAGATTTTCAATTTCCAGGATTCCTTCAATGGGTGTTTTCTTTATTGCTTCTATTTTGATTTTCAAGCCTTTAACAGTTTTATTAATTTCCTTCACCCATTTAATTGTATTTTCCTGTATTTCTTTAAGGTATTTATCAATTCCTGTAAAATGTTCCTATCATTTTTATAAGATTAGATTTGAGGTCATTATCTTTTGTTTTGATTGTGTTAGGATATTCAGAACTTGCTGTAGTAGTATAACTGTACTCTGAAGGTGCCATATTGTCCTGGATTTTGTCTATTGTGTTCTTACACTGACCTTTAGCCATCTAGTCATCCCTGGATGTTCCTGGTGCAGCAGGTCTCCAGAGGATAGCCTTGGGCTAGACAATGCAACTCAGGGGGCAATGCACATCTCAGAGCAGCTGGGTATACCTCAGGGAACATAGCAGACAAGGTACTGGGGACAGGGTCTAACCTGGATATTGCTGGTGCTGCAGGCTTGGTGAACCTGGGTAGAGTGGTGGCTGGACAATTCAGCTGGCAGGGTTGGGGGGCAGGCAGCATGCATCTCATGGCAGATAGGCATACTCTGGGTAACTCTATGAGCAGAAGAATGGGCAGGGAAAAGGGATCTAACCTAGATGTTCCTAGTACTACAGGCCTGGTAAAGGCAGGCAAAGAAGTGGCTAAAGAATCCTCACCTTTTAAAAAAAATGTTTTTTATTTTGTCTAGTTGGCTTTGTTTTGTCTCAGTTTTAATGACCTCTTCAGGAGGGGTATATTGTCTCACTCTACCTTGTCTGTTTAAGATCATAAGTTGCCCTTCCCCTGTTTCTTCTAAGAAAGGCAAATAGAATGTTGCAAATTAATGTAAAAATAATAATAAAATAGAAAGGCCATGTCTGAGGCTCCTGGTCTTTGGACCACATGTGGAAAGCTGATCATATTTTATAGCTTTGGGAAACAACCTCAACACTCAGTTTTCTCTACTAAAAAGTGTAAAATCCTGGTTTAGACAGAAACAAGTTAATTGGTTAAAGTCGTTTGAGACCGGAATCAGAATGCATTAAAATTACTCATTTTAACCCTCAAACTTATACCTATTAAGACTCACCCTCCAAACCATAGATGTACATCCAGCATTAATTGCCACATTTAAGGGCTGAAATTAAGTGCTTTGTTGGTTTCTCTAGATAATTTACATATCATTACTTTATAATTCATGTTTTAATAATTTTTATTAGAACAAGTCAATGAAATAGGATATTACATTTAAGCTTGAAGGACCCTAGGGTCAGAGTTGCTAATTCTTTTTCTCCTTTAAAATTATAATTATCAATTTAAATACATATGTAAAAATTAATCTCTTATTTTACAAAGGAAAGCACAAAACTAAAATATGCATTTATAGTATCATTGTGATTGTATTAAGCCCACAGTTAACGCTTAGTTTATAATAAAGAGGATGAGATGAAAAAAAAAAAAAAAAAAAAAACAAAGAAGTGGACAAAAATCAGCTAAAGAAAAAAAGGGGGGGAATATACCATCAAGACAGGAGAAAGTATTGTTTAATGAAACTCAGCATCTTCCACATTTCTTTAGTTACAGAAGCCAAAGAGCAGCCTAGGTACCTCAGAATTCCTATGGACATGGTGTGGAAGCACCATTACAACCATGGTCAAACTTCAGGAAGGGACAGAAATTGTACAAAAGCCTAATGCCCAGGTATAGACTGGGACCTCTGTGACACATCCAAGGAGTCCCAGTAGTGAGAAATAGCCTAGGGAGGTCGGTTCAGCCCACAATACCCCACTTTAGCCACTTCTTGAGATGCCCAGAGAAGCTGCTGTACAGCCCAGAACAGCTGAGCTGCACATTGTAAAGTGTAGTCTACCAGAGAGTACATTCTGCTGTTCATTCAGAGCATAAGCATCCTACTAGACAGCCACATCAGGAAAGTGCCCCACTTGCATGGAGGCCAGCACTCTGGCTCTGCTCAGGACGTAACAGGACCACAAATGCTAAAGGGACTGATCCCAAGACCAGAGGCAGAAATGACAAGTTTTTTGCCATAGTATTTTCTCTTTCTTTTTTATCCTATTTCTCATCTCAACCAGGAGTGGCATCTGCCAGGACTTTCCCTGAGCCTCTCTTCCACTCCAGGTAGATTTGTCCACCTCCCATATTCCTTCTAACTCTACCTCAAGTCTTCTCAAGCCTGATGAACAGAGCTTGCCCTCCACATCAGGGGTAGGGTAGGGTGTGGCAGTGTTTATGTGCCCCAATCAGCTTCATCTCTGTTTGTGAGATCCTTTGTTCTGAATTAGAATTTTCTCAGAACCCCTACTCCACCACCCCATGCCTCTGGGAAAAAAAAAAAAAGGACTTGGCCAGTACAGCATTTCTTGACAGCTCTGACAGGCCTTCGGGAGACATAATACTTCACAGCCGCCTCCAGCATGGAAGGGAGAGGAAGTATGTAAAAATTTTAAATGTTGAAAAGCAATAGTAGAAAGCAGTGAGGGAATTAAATCAAAATCTTATTGAGCAAATTCCTTCTGTTAGTGAGGAGACAGCAGGGCCAACTTACAGAATTACTTCAGAGCTGTGTTCACAGACTTCCCAAATATCGGAGTTAAGCAAAATAAAAGAAAGCAGAGAGTGGCATTCTCTATCCCAGGCCTGTACTGCCTTGTGCTGCTTGATTCCCCTCAGCTCATGGGCAGAGTGGGTTGCTGTCCGAAGGTACAGGCATCCAGTTTTAGTCACTTGAATGGGATATTCGACCAAAAGATGGGCAAACACACAAACAGACAGACAGACATGTTCCCTATTTCCCAGACCCCCAACCAAGGTCTGGACAAACAGATGGGCCCTTCCTCCGGGCTCTGCAGATTAATGTATCCTTCTTATCAATTATGGAGACAAGGAAATGTAATTTTCTTCCATGTTTATACTGTTCAAGATTAATCTGCCTGTAAATGGATAATCTGTCAGCTTTCTGAAACACAGAAGTGTTATAGGGTGGGGTAGGAGGTGCAGAAGGGTTTTACCACTGGGTAATGCCATCTGCTTTATTAGGTTGTTTTATAAATCTAGCATTCAATTTGTTCTGGAGGACTTGGTGATGGATTATTCTGTAAATTCTCACATAATTACAATAACAAGAGAAAAAAATGAGAAGAGGGAATTGGGTACATTGGTGAGTAATTATCCCCTAGACAACATAGTCCTCCGCACCTCCCAGTATGTCCAGAAGGCCAAGTTTTTAGAGACAGGAATCTGCAGAAAGGCCCAAATGGCCATTTACTTCTTGAGTCTGTTATTATGTCCCTCAGACCTTCAGACTTTCTGTTTTGCCAACAAGATGGAGAGTTCAAGAAAACAGGATATGCTATGATTTCAGACTTAAAATGTGTGTATCATACTCTTTCTTTGGTACCTGGATCCAAATCCCACTGTCATCCTTAATAGCTATGTAGGGTATTGTAAAGTGCTTTGAACAATGACTGGCACATAGCAAGTGCTCCCCGTATTACTGGTCATTTGTATGATTATTTTATAGGCCCGAGTCCATGCATACTTGGAGAACTCTATGACTGGGCCTGAAACTCACATAATGGAATTAGAATCCCAAGTAGCAGGCCCCTTAGCAAAACTATGGGGGGAGGCAGCACTTTCATTTTATCAGTGAATACTTATGATGAGGAAGTGTACCCTTCCACACAGGTGAAGACTCCATCATTCTGCCTCCCACCCCTACCCCAGACTCCTCAGACTAAGTCAAAAAGCCAGTACCTGTACTTCCCTGCAAAGCCCTCAATCATGAGCCCCCAGGGCTTGGTTTTTAACACTACTTAGGCATACTTCCAACATCTACCTTTTAATTAATTAATTAAAGTGTGTGTATAAGTATAAGAGGAGAGAGAGGGAGAGAGAGAGAGAGACAGAGAGAGAGAGAGAGAGAGAGAGAGAGAGAGAGAGAGAGAGAGAGAGAACACAGCCTAAGCCAACCATGGAACTTCAGGATGAATTTATGACCTTCCTGTCTCTACCCACTGAGTACAGATTTACAGGTACACACCACTATACCTAGTATAATACTAGGATAGGGATCAAACCCAGGGCTTCCTGCTTGCTAGGTAAGGGTCCTACTTGGGACCATTTCACCTTTCTGAATTCTATGTACAAAGTTTCTGTAGTCTTTGCATGTATCATAAGGTGTTGGGGACCAACAACCAGTAATGCATGTTCTTTGGCCACCTACTTGACTCCAATCCTATGTCCTCTGGGACCAGTGCTCGAGGTCCAAGAGAATGAATGACCACAACAACGCTCCAGGAGGGACAACTGTCAGAACTGAGATTGCTCTCTAAATGCTCTTTCTGGTGACTTTGACTCTCAACTTGATGTTGACAACCCTTTACTTTCACTTGTTACTAAAATGATAGCTGAGGATCAGGGAGTACTTGGCTATTTCCCACAGAGAAGTCGTGCCCAAGTGATTGCTGAAAAGAACACCCTCAACATCTCCAAGTGCATCTCAGACTATCCCCAAGCCATCAATTGTGTAAATGTTACAAAAGCCAAAAATGTCACACAATAAAAATTGCTTAAGAGTGTGTAGCAAGCAGCAGGCTGCTCTACTATGGAGGACCCTTCTTTGTGGGAAATCCTTTCCCTGTTGGCTGCTTGAGATAGCCACTACCTTTTCATGGATATGCCCCAGCTCTAGTAGGCCAGTCAGAGTGTGTCATTCCCTGTGACATAAAATTGGATTAGGGTTGGTTACCTGATATAGCACCCTAAATCAGTTTTGTTGTTGTTGTTGTTGTTGTGGTTGTTGTGGTTGTTGTGGTTGTTGTGGTTGCTGTGGTTGTTGTGGTTGTTGTTGTGGTGGTAGTGGTTGTGGTTGTGGTTGGTGTTGTTTTGGATTTCTGTCAAAGCTAATGGAGGAGAAATATTATTCTTCCACCATGGATAACCTTGTTGGCCAAAAGCCTGACACAATTGTAGGATCCTATGTTAGAACACAGAAAGAGAAAGCCCTGATGGTGTGGTTGGGGTCCTGAACCCAGCCATGCCTTAAGGTAGGCCTACTCTATAGCCTTTCAGAAAAGCCAAATACACCCTTTGGGCCTGGTAGCATGAGAAGCATTTTTGTCCTACAAACCTTGTTAGTATAAGCTGTGATTGATATTCCATTCCCATGCCCACACCTCATCTCACAAATTCTTGGTGTTTACCAAGGAAAGATGATGACAGTGGTAGTCTCTCACATCTCAATACATACTGGATATACAGTAACAATCCAGTTTTCAGCTACTTTTCCTTTATTTAAGTTCAATCCTTTCCATTTTCTGTTTTGCAGTCTAGGCATAATATGAATAAAAATATTTATTTTGGCTCTTGGTTCTAGTTGAGATAAGGAACTGTATCTGCTTTCTGGCAACATTCTGGGGGTGGTATATGGCATTATTACATGACAAGACACGGTGAAGACTGGGTCCAGAGATCTGGTCAGACTGACTTTCATAGCAGATCTACTCTTAGGATACATATTACTCTTAGGATACATATTGTCTTAGTTAGAGTTACTATTGCTATGATGAAACACTATGACCAACAAGCAGGTTGGGGAGGAAAGGGTTAAGCCTTCCCCTATCATCACTAATTAAGAAAATTCCCCACATTCATTTCCTTAATTGAGTTTCCCTCCTCTCAAATGACCTTAGCTTGTGTCAAGTTGACATAAAACTATCCAGTACACCCATTAACCCACTAATTTATTAGTCAGGTGGATGGGTTAATATACTCATGAAGGCAGAGTCCTAATCTTTAATTTCTTAAAGTTCCTTCTGGCCCTACCTCTTAACATTTTGCAAGAGGATTAAGTTTCATTGCAAGGTTCAAAGAGGACAAATCATATTCACACCATATCACCACATTATCTATGATAAATTTTGAGCCGGCATCTATGTTAAAGGACAGCATCCAACCATGGCTTCAAATTAAGCAATTTGTCACTACTGCCTGGGTAAGTTATAAGTTGTTGAGAATGCAGGTGTATTGCATGCCTGGCTCCCTTCTCTGACATTACCCTCATGTGTGCTGGCATGTGTATTTATAAAGCTCAAACTTCTTTCTTTTCATTTTTATCTCAACAAACTTTACAACACACTAAAGACAGAGTAAGCACCCATTTATAGATCACTTCCCCCATCAATATTTGGTTCAAGCTTTTCAAGTCTCTGACACTTGAGGGTGTAGGAGTGCTTGTGTTAACATTGGTATGTACTTGAGAAGAGAAACAAATGAAGAAGGATGACTGGCAAAAAGCATAAGTACTGCTAGATTGGAGAGTAGGGAACTAACGCCAGCAGGGCTCCTAGAAACTGCACCCTATTAGGTTCCGTTTAGCCAGCTTTTTATTATGCTGTGTTCAGACCCCACCTTCTACTAAGAGAAGACTGAAGGAACCCAAAGCTATAGCTTCTGAAATGCAGACTATGAAGAATTAAGTTTTTATTATCTGTTCTGTCTTCCACTGAAGAATGTGATCAAAGAGCCTGCCTTAGTTACTTTTCTATTGTTTGATGAGACACCATGATCAAGGCAATTTATAAAAGAAAGCACTCAACTAGGTGCTTGCTTAGCTTCAGAGAGTGAGAGCATGACCATCATGGTAGGGGGCATGGCATCATTAGCAGATGCAGTACTGAGGCAGTGTCAGAAAGTTTACATGTTGAGACAACAACAACCATGAGATATAGAGAGTCAGAAAGTGAAAGAGAAACATAAATGCCAAAGGTGTAAGCTTTTGAAACTCCAAACCCGCCTCCAGTGAGGCACCTCCTTCAATAAGACCTCATCTCCTAGTCCTTCCTTGGCAGTTTCACCAACTGTGAACTAAGTATTCAAATATCTGAGCCTATGGGAGACATTCCCATTAAAGCTACCACAGTTATACTCATCTGTACCCACACATCATGTCTGGCCTACAACATTTTCCTACACGCCGGCTTAGACAAGGAAGAAAGGCAGAGTGGTAGCCTCTTAACATTAGAAACACGATTAGGATACCTTAACTTTTAATTTTTTACTTTGTTTTCTTTGTAGTGCTGGCAATGGAACACAGGGTCTTCCATACTGGGAAAAGACTATAACACTAAGCTATACGACAGCCTTATTTTAAATTTTATTTAATATACTACTGATGTTCTAGCTTCTGTAGTAAGGCAAAAGAAAAAGAAATTAAGAACATATATATTGTAAAAGAAGGATTACAATAACATCAAGATACATAAAATAGGAATAAATTTAACAAGAAAGGCTTCAAAGTGAACAATAGAAAATGACACAGAAATTTTAAGAATTATCTACACAAGTGATGACACTTATATTCAGGCACAAAATACTCAATATAGTTATGATCTCCAAACTGATCTACAAGTGCAATATAAGCCTAGTTTAAAAACCCCAATAAACATTTTTGGGTAATTAACAAAATTAAGTTTTGTATTGAAATGGAAGCAATTCAGAGTAACCACAATTGTAATTTTAAAAAAAAGTTGGAGGCAGGGCTGCAGTAAGTTCACCTCAGGTAAATATTTTCATTTAATAATTTTTAAATAAAACTAAATGTAAACAATTACAGAATAATATCAAATATTAAATAAAATTAGATCAAGGCTCCAATCATCTATTACTTAGCAAATAACAACTATAAGCATAAAGCAAGCACAAAGCCAGATCTTCAAAAATCTAAACTGAGAAAGCAGCAATACTGTGACAGGAGACTGACAGGCTCTGACAGATCCTGACCAACACAGATGTGGATGCTCGAAGCCAACCATAGGACTGATCACCGAGACCCCAATGGAGAAGTTAGGGGAAGAACTGAAGAAGCCGACGGGGTCTTGTCTGGAATCAGTGGGAGGGGAGGCCCTTGGTCCTGTGAAGGCCTGATGCCCCAGTGTAGAGGAATGCCAGGGCTGTGAGGTGGTTGGGAGAGCATCATAGAAATAGGTAATGGAGGATGTTATAGGGGGATTGCAGAGGGAAAACCTGGAAAGGGGATAACATTTGAAATATAAATAAATAAAATATCCATTTTTTTAAGAAGCAGCAATACAACTAACTCACAAATATTTCTAACTCTTTTACTAACCATTCAAACAGAGAGTCAACATGGGCTGGAGAGATTGCCCGGAGGTTAAGAGGACTGGAGTTAGACAGTTGTAAGCTCCCATGTGGGTGCTGGAAATTAAACCTCAGTCCTATGAAACAGTAATAAGTGTTCATAACCACTGAGCCAATCTCCAGCCCCAGAATTTAGTATCCTAAAAACTGTTTTCAGATTTTAAACCCTAATACTAATGAGTTTGCCCTTAGAATTATTCTGAGGCCTCTGCTGCTTTGTCTACTTGCAAGCGTGATCAGACTGCAAGAGAGAATGAATAGGTCTGCCTGCATGCCATCTCCAGATTCCCCAGGAAATGGGTATTTTTGTACCAAGAATAGCAATGGTCACCACTCTACTTATCAGTCAGTAACCAGACGGGGGCCTGATAACAACTGATCTAGTCTTCCTTTTCCCAGAGAAATGGGCTTGTTGACCGGAATAGGAGGTTTGAGCCATTATTTCCTTTTCTTTACAGATGGGGAAACTATGTTCTAGGAAACACTTGGGGTGCCTAAGCTCACAGATCTTAAGTCTTCTACCACTTAGTTCTGAATTCTTTCCACCATCTCTGGCTTAAGCCACTCTGTCTCTCTGAGCTTTGTGACAGATGACGTATAAGGAGGACGGAGAGATCAGTTCCCCAACTCCAGAGAAACATCACAAGAAAGTGCCACTGTATGGTAGAGTACAGAAATCCTCTCTCTAGCAGGTTTGTCTACTGCCCAGACTTCCTCCCCAGAAAGTTCCAAGGCTTCACTGCTCAGGTGCCTATTTTGGATCTATTTAACTGAGAGACACAACGTTTGCCCATGAGCTTTGATCCTGCAGGCAGGCATTGGCAGCTTTTGTTCTATTATTCACTGGAGGATGGATACTGAGTTGCCTTTCCTTATTATAGGTCATGGCTGGATTTGTGCACCACCTCCTCAAGGCCATTGCATAATGTCCATCAATAAGTCAGTAGCCACAGCTGGATTTGAAATGCCTTTTGGCAAACGATTTATATCATTTCAGGTTGTTTTCTTCGGAAGAGCCTGGGAGATGAAACAATGAACATAAAAATGGCCGGAGTGCACGCAAAGATGTTAAGAGGCATGTTTCCTCTGTCTCGCTGAGTGACAAGCCTTTTGGATCTAAAGCCTCCTTGTGCACTGTCATAAATTGCTTCATGGTAGGGACCTATTGTGATAAATGCATTTTTGTCAGCAAGCAAATGTTACAGAATGTACTCACATAAACATAGATGAGGGAGGTCATCAGCTAACACTGCCTTTGATATGAGACCAGTGAACATATGGTATATGAAACTGCTGCTGGTAAAACTCATGCACTTTTTAACTGTAAACATATAGAAAATGCACTCTAAATTAATAATTACAAATAGCATAAATACCTAAATCAGTAACAGCCATTTACCATCAAGTATTGTACACTGAACTTGATTATGTGCACTATACTTTATGTGAGATAATTAGACCCGTTTACTGGATCTTGACAAGTGTGAGTGATGAACTACACTATAGCATCTAAATGGCTATGATATCCTTGATAATATGAACATTTCAGCTCCATCATAATCCTCAGAACCACTGCTGTATGTGAGTTCATCAGTGATTGAAGTTCACTATGAAATATATAATGGTGTATGTGTATACTTAGTACATGGGGAGACAGCTACTAATGATACTAAGCAAATATATACAACAAGGAAACATCTTCCAAGTCTCGAAATCTCCAAAACTCAGCAGAAGAAAAATTGTAGTGGATATCAGGAAACATGGGATCTACTTCAGCCTTATCATGAGCTCACTGAGTGATCAGGTCAGTTCCTTCTGTCTGGATCTCAATGTATCCCTTTGTGCAACAAGGGCACTGTGCCAACTTGCCAGTGAGGTCATCTTCTTGGATATTTCCTGAAGATCATGAGACAGTGTGTCATCACACTGAGGGCATGCCATGGGCCTTACTCACCCACAGTGCCTGTGATGCAGTTATATAGGAAAAAATCTAGGCACCTGTGGCCACTGCCAGTATTGGAGAAAAGGGGGTATCTCTGAATAGAATGTATGATTTCTTTAAAAGCGATAAAAGCACTTTCAGTATTGCCGTTTTTGAAGTTGTTCTTTATTCTCAAATTTACTCAAAAAGGTCCTCCTGGAGGACTGGATGATAACTTTCAAAGGGGTATAGTCTGGACTAGAAAAAGTATGAAAGAGGGGAGGCCTTAGAGAGGCCATTTCTCAACATAGAGCACTCAAAGTTTCAGGTGGAAAAAGAAATAGAATAATCAACGTGTCCTTGAAAAGGAACAGAAGGTGAGTGATAATGTTAATGACTAATTTTCAAATCCCAGGCTGGAGGAAACTCATTGCAAAGTGACTGCTCCAGAAAGACAGTGGGACCCAAGAAGATCAAGCAAGAATAACTCAGGGAGAGAGCCCTTAAAAGTTAAGGAAGAAAAACAAACTCGTGATATGTGTGTGTGTGTGTGTGTGTGTGTGTGTGTGTGTGTGTGTGTGTGTGTGTGTGTGTGTGTGTGTTCCTAATGAACAGGATTTGTACTTCTCATTTTGTGGACTCACATTTCCCAACTGAGCCTTTCACATGGTTGGGGGGACCTTTTTGCTAAGCCCAGGGCTTTTTGCCCTGGGCCATGCCTCAACTTCAAGCAATTTTGCAGAACTCTGGCCTCTCTGGGCAGTGTCTCTCCTCACAATATTTATGCCTTTAGTAAGAGTGAGAAGAGGTAACACGTACTCTGTATACTGGCTGGGAAGAACGTGCAAGCCAGCTCTAGTCTTCATTTGAACATATTGTCCCTTGTGGCCTCCAAAATGAGCAGCTATTGGGCCCAGTGCCCTTTCAAAGTCAAGGACAGTTCAGGCCAGGAAGGGCGAGCAGTGTTTCCCGTCACTGCTTTCACCTGACTCCCAAACAATGCAGAAAAGGCGGGTTTGCGTGGCACTTCCGCCTAGTTTCCCTGCAATGCTCTCCTTCTGGCTTGCGTGGAACTGGAAAATCACTGCGTTTGGCCGGGCGCCTGAAGTGGATTTGTGCGTTCCAGCCATGAGCCATTTCTCTAAGCATCCACCAGAGAGTGCACGCGAGCTGCAGTGCCCACCAAGCAGGCCTGGAGCTGCAATTTGCGCCTGCGCAAAAGCTGTGCCACTAGCAGCTGCTCTAAGTGACTCTGAGGTCCCTGGCTGGAATAGTAGGCAGGTTGAGGAGTTTCTGGTCAAGAATTTCTTATCTGGAGCCCAGGGTCTGCATAAGAAACCACGAGCTGAAACTGAGACGTTAGGATTTGAGAGTAAACCGTAGCAGAGATGTTCTAAACCAATTTGACCCTCAAAGTGGGTTCTGGCTTCTAGTTTCAGTCCAGGCCCTCAGCAGTCTACCCCTTCCCTGAGCTGCCCCATTACCAACCCTCAATTGCCATCTTGGCCCTCAGATCCCCCCACCGTAGCCCTTGGCACTGGATCCTATTTCAACTCTCACTACTCCTCTCCTGAGGCCCTACACCTCAGTCTGGAAGCTCAGTTTATGGAAACCCAAAGCCATTTTTAGACACACCCTTGGTCTACTCCTATTCTGCATGAGGAGGTCGCCTCAATCTTTTGCTCGCAGAACCCCACCAACCTAAAGACTGCAAATATTACAGTTCCTGGTCACAGCAAATAAAGAACTTTGGGGGTTCACAGTCAATCACTCAGAAGAAAAGGAAGAGCAAATTAAATAGGCCTCGAGGTCTGTTGCAACATCTGCCCCTACAACAGGCACTTAGAAGATGCTTTTGCTAAAAATGCCTACCTCTTCAACAGGGCCCAGTAGGTGGCTGAAAGCAGGATGAAAGCCTGGCATTTCTGGCATTTCGCTTTGTCTCCATCTTCTGCTGGATCCACTTTAGGAGTCTGTAGACCTAATTTGTCTCCTCTTCCTTTTAGGATAAAGACAAAAAGGAGGTAACTGACCAAACTTTCAAGAAGATCAAATCCTTTTAGAATAGACTATTCTACCCCCCACCCCAGATGAGGATGCATCTTGGAGCAGAAGTAATTCTTTGCAAGGCAAACATTGCTCCCCTCGAGTGATGTCAGCCCTAACAATTCCTTCACTTTTCAGAACCAGAACTGAGAAGAAGGATCAAGTGTGGGAGAATCACAGTAATTCTATCTCTTGGGAGGTGAGGTAGTAGACAACAATAATCAACCAGGTTACATCTTTACCACTGTTTAGTAGTGAATATTCACTCCTGTATTAATGTCTTCTATTTAAACCTAAAGATCCTGTCCATACCCTGAAGATGGACTTGGGTCCACTGGCCCCTTTATCTGCTCCTCTCCCTAATGCTTTAGATAAATCTCCTTTCTTCTTCTTTACCAGCACTCTAATTAGTGTATTAAAGGGCACCAGGCTTAGCATTTTGCAACTACTGCAGCCAGGGCCTTTCCCCTAAATGCCAGTTATGCCAGCTTGCTTAAAAAAAAAAAAACAAAAACAAAAACTATTTTAGCTCTTCTCCATTTCCCAGTTTCAATCATTTAACTCCAGGATCCCAGCCTATCAAACCTCCACAATGTGCTAACTCTTCTCTATCTTTTTGATATTGAGCAAAACTCCATTTCTTCTGGGAAACTTTCTAGGCTTGTACCTCTCCTGGAAGCTCTTACAATACTGTGTTCCAGGGACGCTTAGCACCTACTTCTATTTATTCCTCTGGCCCCCTTCTTCCCCAAAAACAAGTAATCGTTTTGTCCTCAGCATCTAAGGAGTGCACAGCAAGAAACCCCCAAAATACATAATGAGTGGATGAGATTAACTTTGAGGTAGGGGTACACATTTCAGTTATAGCCTACCACCCCTTTCACTCTGGTAGCTAAAATAAACTGATTCATAGCATAGAAAAGCCTCTGCTTTGTGGCAGAGATGGGAAACCAAGTCTCAGAATGGAAGCCTGTTCTTTTCTAGTTCTTGGCAGAACATTATTGTTTATTGCTTCTGCAGCCTGAAAAAATAATTTCCAACATATTCTTCTTATTTCTGTAGTGCAGAGAGTAATTTCTAACCTACATTATTCTCCATGCTTCACTCATGGAAGGAGCACTAAAACAGGCATTTCAAAGCACACACAGGGTCTGACAGAGGCTGAGAGACTGCAAATGACACTTCAGCCAGAGCAGCTCCATTTGGGTTTTTTATCTTGGTATTACTTTTGGAAAGGAAAAGAAGCCAAGGACTCTGCTTTCAAAAATGTTTTTGGTGGAGGAGGGTGTGGGTGTGGGGCCTGTGTATATGGAAACTCTCTGTACTTTCAGCTCCTTTTTGTTGTGAACCTGAAACTACCCTACAAAATGCACTTTAATGATTTTTTTTTTAAGTGTTTTGAAGTCTACGGAGCCAGCGAACTGTAGATTAGAGTAGCTGAAGAGCTGTAAGCAATTGTTAACCACTGGTGTCTAAAGGCTATAGCCAGACCTCAGTGAGGCACATACAGGATTAGAACTTCCCAACCTAGAGAGTTCCTTCTTCCTCTTCTGTGGGACCTACATGTGATGTTGCCAATAGCTTCTTCCCTGTAGCAGTTAAGTCTGTTTTTATTGGTTATATAAAGGCAGAGAAAAATCTTTATAAAGTTACTCTGTGACTTATTTGAAGAAGTAGAACTCACCATTGTATATAGATGTTTTTCTTCTTGTTTGGGTTTTAGTTGTTACTGTTTGTGGGGGTCCCCCCTCTTTCTTTTTTTGCCCAGTCTGATCTCAATTAATCATCTATCTGTGTTTACCAATTGCTGGGATTATAAACCTGTGCTTTCTCACCCGGGAATATTTCTTTTTAAATATTTATCTGAAACTCTAGATTTTATTGATGTTGCAAATGTCCCCTCCCCCTCCCCATTCATCCTCCAACCCTCTTGCTCAACATAGTCCTAGTCCTAGTCCCTGTATTATATTATCATTATACCTGTGAGTGATTGCAGTAAAACTCTTAAGATGTACCAAGTACCTGCCCCTAGCTCATAGCCATCGGCAATTGAAAGCTGCTGAGGGAACAAACTGAGAGTCAGTTTTCTTCAGAGAATCGGCCTCTGGTACATTGCCCTGTCTTTGTAGATGGCCCCACCCCCATATATTTATAGGAAGCTGTAATTGGACTCAATTGGTTATAAAGAAAAAAAGAAAAACTGAGGGTATTAAGTTAAGAGAGCTTGAGAGATTGGAGATGGAGAAACAGGGTGAGCATAATCAAATATGTTACATGTGTAAAAATCTCAAAGAATATTTTAAAAAATACTCTTGAGATGGGGGATTACTTTTGAGTATCTGTGTGGATCTGATGTAATTAGAAGGTCCCTTAAAAGAAGGGGAGTGCAGCTTTAAAGTATGGATTGGAACTTGCTGATAAAAGCAGAGTACAGTAATTCTCTGTGAACAAGACACAGACTCTAAAACCCCAGACAGGCCAAGAAGAGTTCCTGAAGCCTCCAGAAGAAACAGAAAGTTACTAAGTACCCTAACCCTAAACCCCTCTAAGAAAAAATACCTACCACAGACCATCAAGAGGGAAAACCTGGAGCTAACTGAAGTGATGAATTGACAGTAGCTATGGTAAAGAAGAGTCCTTTTAGTAGTAAAATTCTAACATTATGCAATAACCAGATATGGGCATTCTTTATTATTTCAAAAGCAGGGAAGTTTACAAAATGGGTATGTACTGTGTAGTACTTGGACATTTTTACCTCATACTTTAACTACTCGTATGCTTGTTTTAAAACACATATTTTTAAATTGATTACACATTATGGGCACGTTGTGATATTTCATGTGTTATATATGCAAATAATGTGTGTAATTGATAGCTATGTTTTAGATGGGATCTTGTGTATCTAAGGCTGGCCTCCAATCACTTACTATGTTGTTTGAACTACAAGTTCAAAGGGATTACCTTGAACTCTTGATCCTTCTACCTCCTCATACCAAATGTTGGGATTGCAGACATGCACCAACAGACCCAACTCATACTAACTGCTTTGAAATGCACAACAAGTTACTGTAAGTTTGTATGGCTCTGTGGTGCAGTTTTCCTTCTCATGTACCTTAGTAATACCCGTTCCCTCCATTCCCCCCAACCTTGGATGACACTGTGAAAACAGTTTCTTTAAATTCTGCATAATAATGAAATTAAACTCAAGAAGGATGACCAAAATGCAAATGCTTCACTCCTTCTTTAAAAGGGGAACAAAAATACCCTTGGCAGGGAATAGGGAGGCAAAGTTTAGAACAGATGCAAAAGGAACACCCATTCAGAGCCTGCCCCACATGTGGCCCATACATATACAGCCACCAAACTAGATAAGATGGATGAAGCAAAGAAGTGCAGGCTGACAGGAACTGGATGTAGATCTCTCCTGAGAGACACAGCCAGAATACAGCAAATACATAGGCGAATGCCAGCAGCAAACCACTGAACTGAGAATGGGACCCCCACTGAAGGAATCAGAGAAAGGACTGGAAGAGCTTAAAGGGGCTCAAGACCCCATATGAACAACAATGCCAACCAACCAGAGCTTTCAGGGACTAAGCCACTACCCAAAGACTATACATGGACTGACCCTGGGCTCCAACCTCTTAGGTAGCAATGAATAGCCTAGTAAGAGCACCAGTGGAAGGGGAAGACCTTGGTCCTGCCAAGACTACCCCCCCCTCCCCAGTGAACATGATTGTTGGGGGGAGGGCGGTAATGGGGGGAGGATGGGGAGGGGAACACCAATATATAGAAGGGGAGGGGGATGTTGGCCGGGAAACTAGGAAAGGGAATAACAATCAAAAGATAAATAAGAAATACTCAAGTTAATAAAGATAAAAAAAATTAATGAAATGGCTTGGCCCTTGTTTTTCTATGCCTTTTTATTTAACAGAATGTTCTCCATTTTCATCCATGTTACTGTAGCATTATAGGTTATCATTCATTTGTGACTGAGTAATATTTCACTGTGTATATACACCTCACTTTCTTAATTTATCATCTGTCTATATATCCAGGTTGCTCCATATCTTAGTTATTAATAATGATGTAGTAAACACTGTGTGTAGATGCCTGTCTGATTCACAAAATTAATCTCCTTTGGGCAATTTCCCAATAATAGGGTAAGTATCTAATGGCAGCTCTATTTCTAGCTCTTAAAAGGAAAGTTCATGTGTTCTCCATGATAGGTACACTAATTTATACTCCCATTAGCGGTGTCTGAGTGTTCTCCTTTCTCCTGGGTAGCCAGGCTTGCTTTGTCTGCCAGTCTGAAAGTTTCCAAAATGGCATTTATCTTTATATCCCCGTTTCCTCCAAAACCCTGTGTTAATAATACCATCTTCTATATTTCCAAGGCACTTCACATTTCCCAAAGCACATATTTGTCCATCATCTACTTTGAGTATTACTGCTTGTGGTCCAAATAAGACTGGCTGTACTATTAACAGATTTGATTTTATAGACTAGCACTCAGATTCCACTGGCACCTTCCTCTCCATAGTTTTTCATATTTTGTCTAGGAAGTGAAAAAAGTCACAAAAGAGAAACTGAGGCACCCCTGGTCTCCTAGGAATGGTCATAAGATTGGTGTCTAGGACCTTAGATTTACCTATGGACCTCTTTGGTCTTTCAATCCTGAACAAAAGAGAACATTTTTGCCTATCTGTTGAGGGCCAGGGAACTGCACAACAGTGATCTGCATTACTCAGAGACTTGGTTGATGTGCTGTAGAACTGACAAGAAAGAAGGGAACCCTTCAGTTCAGTGGCAGGAGGTGAATGAGACTGACTGCTCAGCAGTCTCTTGCCTCTTGCTCTCTGACCTCCGCAAAGGATGGCTATGCTATCCACCCTGCCTTCAGGACCTCGCCAGAAGTAGACAGGACAGAAAAGAACGACACTGCCAGTGTTTCACCTTTTAAACACTACATAGTATCAGTGTTCTCCCAGAGAGACAGTACAGTGTCTACAGGCAGAGACATATTCAAGTCATGTGTCCCCACTTAACAGTGGAATAAACTTGGCAAATCAGATTCCTTGGGTACAATCCTACTTTTCCATCTGCAGAATGTGGGCAATAACACCAAGCCTGCAAAATCGTTGTGTAGATAAAAATAATATATGTGAAGTACATAGAAAAATAATTAAGAGTTCGAATGGAAGCTATAGTTAGTTATATTCAAGAAAACAGAGAGGGGGAGTGGATTTCTAAAGGCTGGACAGCTGGTACACAGCCGGCGGGCGGAACTAAGATTAAAGATTCATCCATAGGCTCCCTGGAGAACCAAGTCTCCTGCCAGAAGAGGGCCTCCAGGCAAGCCCCCTCACCACTTAAACAGAGATTTCAGAGATACTCTTGTGCCCCACCCAAAGCACCTAAGAACTTGGATTCCGTGTGCAACTGCAAGGGTGCAGAGAAAGATTAGGGTCGCCTCTTGCCCACTGCTGTGGCGCAGAGGGCAATACTGTGGTGGGGAGCTACAGCTTTGTGGAGGAGCTCTTTGTGTGATGCTTGCAGTGTGGGCGCTGCAAACTAGAGCTTAGAACCTACTGAGTCACGAGTGCAGAGCTGGGCACAAACTCAGAGGCACAGCCCTTGCTTTGCAAGCAGGGAAATGAGGAAGTGGTCTCAACGCTGTCCTGGCCTAAAGCTCACAGAGTTCACTCAGGGCCAAGGCGGCCGGCGCCTGGCCAAGACTGACACTAGCTAGGAACAATTTTTGGAGCTGCCTTGCTTGTAGCCCTTGTGCCTTCTGCAGACATCCTGAGAGGGACAAGGAACAGCCAAGGCTTCCCAGGACACTGCTCAGCGGCCTGACACATCTTCTATTGCCTGGAGATACCAGCTTCCTTTCACCATTTGTAATCTCTAGGTTTCTGGAGTTGACTGTGGGAGAAAATAGGAAATCAGAAAATAGACAGTATTGTTCTTTGCAAAAGAAAACCACAGCATAGGAATGTACATCTAATGTTCACACCTGCTTTCAGAGCATGTATACTAACAGGGAACACAGGACAGACTCTGGGCCAGTCCCTTCACCACAAGGCACTTTTACACAACTCTGTCCACTCCATCCCCACCCACCTCCACTATGCCTAAGATGCTAGATCTGTGGATCTTTGCCTTTATTGGTGCTTTCCACCAATATTTCCCCTGTGTGGCCTTCGGAACTGGTAACTTTAACTAGGCCACTACTTATCTCTGGGTGAAAGAAACAAAGGGACAAAAAAGGCATGGAGTTCAGTGGCAGTTCACCTAGTTAGACTACGCAACCACAAACTTTCTCTATTCTTTCTTCCTAGGAATTTTTGCAACCCCCAAGGTTCTTGGGGAAGAGCGCCATCTGTGTCTTTAGCCAATCAGCCCTGCTGTTTGGTGGAATGGATGCCAGTGAAGTAGGTTTTACTGCGGGTAAAAGTTGTGCAGTGGCCTTCTTAGATGCCTCTCTCCAAGTTGGAAGGAAAGTTAGGTCCTCAGATGGGAAACTGATCATCAGTAGTCCGGAACAGCAGTAAACGTCCCCAACCTGTAAGAAAGCATCTTTCTAGAGTTAGAGACCCATAGTTCCTGTTCAAAGGAGATTCTAGGTGATTTTGTGAGGTGCAAGGGAGTTTTGAGACCCTCTATTCTATAAAGGCACCTGTGTAGACTGGAGGTAGGTCCTGCGTCCACCAGGCTACTGGCATACTGCTTCACGGGCTTAGGAAGACAAGAAATGGACTGAGAGGCTAGAAGGTTAAGAGCAGTGTAATAAGGCCTGTGGTAGTTTGACTAAGAATGGCCCCATAGGCTTATATATTTGACTGCATAGTCACCAGGTAGAAGCAGTATTTAAGAAGGATTAGAAAGATTAGGAGGTGTGGTCTTACTGGAGGGGGTGTTGCCTTTCTGGAATAGATATGGCCTTGTTGGTTGGAGGAAGTGAATCACAGGAAATAGGCTTTGAGGTTTCAGAAGCCTATGCTGGGCCTGGGATCTCTCTCTTTTTCTCTTTCAGCCTGTGGATCAGGATGTAGCTCTCAGCTACTGCTCCAGTGCTATGTGTCCTGCCATGCTCCTTGCCATGATGATAATGGACTCAACCTCTGAAACTATAAGCAACTCCCTAGTTAAAAACCTCTCCTTTATGAGAGTTGCCTTGGTCTTTACACCAGTGAAACTGACTAGGACAGCTCCTTCCTTCAGTTTCTCTTAACTATGAAAACATGTGATGCTTTAAAATTCAAAAAAAAAATCAGAAAATAATAAACTTTTAGTTTTCCAGGAAATACTGCATTTGCATAACCTCTGACATCCCAGCCTTATCTGCTTAAAACCTCAGCTTGCTAATGATGACCAGCATGTTATTCGATTCTTTCAAACTGAAAAAGAAACATACAACCAGCTTACCTCCTGAAAGAAAACATTATATCCAGTACCATCTCAGTCACTGCTCTATTGCTATGAAGAGACATCATGACCAAGGCAACTCTTAGACAAGAAAGCATTTAATTGGAGTTTGCTTACATTTCAGAGGTTTAGTCCATTTTTATCATGATGGGGAGCATAGCTGCTTTCATGATGCTGGAGCTAGCATTAAGAGCTAGATCTTGATACACACACACACACACACACACACACACAGAAAGAGACAGAGACAGAGACAGAGACACAGAGAGGAGACAGAGATACAGAGAGACAGAGATGGGGGGGAGGGACTGGGACAGGCGTGGGCTTTTGAAATACCAAAGCCCATCTCTAGTGATGCATTGCCTCCAACAAGGCCACACCTACTCCAACAAATTCATTTCTCCCAATCCTTCTAATCTTTTCAAAGAGTTTCACTCCTTAGTGAACAAGCATTCAAATAAATGTGCTTCTGGGGCCATTCTAATTCTAATCACCATAAGGTGGTAATTGGTCCAGATACTGCTGCTTGTCCTGTCTTGGCTGATAGAAGACTGGTGCTTTTGGACCAGAGTACCTAAGCTTCAGGGGGAGTTGATTTTTCCTCACTGGCTCCATTGAGTGATTGGGAATAAATATACTATGAACATATGCTGTCCAAGGAACCATGGGAGAAGCATGCTGAGGCATTAATTGATAGAGAATGTTTCGGCACAGGAAAGACAACGTTCCTTTGTTGTTTCTCAGTATATTTGCCTGGAGTTCCTGTAGTCTTCTACAATCATAAAAGATATAGACCAGAATGACAAGCATAATGCTGAGGTACTCAGAGAAAAAGTTAGGAATTTTATGGAGTCTCTTGACATTATGGCACCAAAAGATTCAATGAATGCCTTGGATATGTCTTGCTACTAAAGATGAAACATTTTCCATATTTATATCACTTGAAGTTGGGTTTTCTGTTACCTGAAGCTTGTAATGTACTACTAGATACAATTAATGAGATTTGATTCTCAGTATAATAAGCAAGCAGAAAGAGATTTCTGGCTAAGCAAAGAGGGGTCAGGAGATTTGAAGTTCCTGGCAACTCTCAACAAACCTTGGGCTGTCTTGTCTCATATAAGGAACTTCCACATCTCAGAAGTATATGTTAATTACTTAGCACTACTGTGATGAAAATAACCTGAGAGAACAACTTGAAGGAGGTGAAACTTTTGTTCATGCTTTCATAGTTGTCCAGACCTGAGTATTTGGAAACGAAATCATGGCTGTGAAAGCATGTGGTATGGGAAGCTATTTTTCTCCTGGCATGCAGGAAACAGAGAGAAGACAGTAACTGAGCCAGATTTGACCTGGAAGGCACACCTTGAGCTATTCTCCACTTCCTGAAATTTCTGGTACCTTCCAAAATAGCATCATCAGCTGCAGACCAACCACTTAACATAGCCTCTGAGGAACATTTTAGATTTAAACCTTAATAGTGCTTCATCATTAAAATTGGCTTAGTTTCTTTCTAATCATATGCCCCATTTTATGTCTGCTATTCTCCCTTTTCACCAACTGGTTGACTCTTTCTACAACTTCCAGTTCAGACTGCCAGGAAAGAGAACTCCTTAGTCTATTTACTCCTAATAAGAGATTTTTCTTAGCAACCCACCTCATACATTCTGCTTTGATTGAAGAGGTTAGATAGAGTACATGGCCAATTCTACTCAGCCTCAGATACTGTGGTCTTGGAAGGCTCCATTAAAAGAAAAAAACGTTCTATTGGAGCTACAAAAGACAGGCCTGAAAGCCTTCATAAAGGAGCAATGACAAAAACAAGATCTCCATGATGTAAATATATTACACACACAAAAGTGAGATGCTCAGCCAGAGTCTTTGCCCCAAGACATACCTTTTCACATAGCTTCACAAAACATCTTCAATTTAGGTCCACCCACTCATGTCAGGAGCCATCGAGGAGAAGCTAAAAACTAGCAGGTGATCTTCCTGAGATGGTCCACTTTGGATTAAAATCTATGGTTGATTTGCTCTGGCAGGCAAAGCCCAGGAGAAATTCATTTTAGGAAAGAATCCTACTATTAATATGTTTTTCCTGTTAGTATTAAATATATATAACAATTACTAGGTATTAGCCCACCCTTTTGCGGATTTCTTCAGAACAATGAAGATGTACTGTCTTGTGATGCTATATAGACAAATAGATGATTTTTAATTCTTAATGATGGTCCTATAAGAATTCCTAAAATTATAGTAATTATTAAGCTCTTTTCTGATAGTCAAAACTGCGAGAACTCTGCCAGTCTTCAAGTGTCATGAGTTAATTGACTATGAGATAGCCAGTAGGCATCTACTACTCAGAGCACTTTCCAAGAAGTTGTAAAAAAAAAATTAACCAAATGTCATAAAATAGGAACTAAGGATTTACTATAGGTGCAAGGACAGAAGATAAAATGTTGACTGGGTTTATCTATACAAAACCCCAACAATTACTTAGTCACAGAAGTTATGGTTTTTAACTCTCCATGAACCTGTAGAGCTGGTGACAGGTGATGAATGTTTAGCCAGATAATTACTCCTAATGGATATGGCTATAAACATTGTCTATTGTAAACCTCTTATTCAATTTATGATTTGAATTTATGTGTAAACTTGTGGTGAACTTTTTACCCTGTGATCATGTATTCTGAAAGATGTATAAGTGCTGAGGACAAAGAAAAGAAACAACTCAAGAAAGAAATTCTTTAGTCTGAATTCAAGAAGAACCTTAGAGGTAATACATTGTAAGAGTCTTGTTGCATCAGAGCAGAAGAAAGCAAAATTATAAAGAGAATGCAGAGTGGAAGAACTTAGCAATTATAAGGCAGCTCAAAATATTAAGAGAGCAATATGCAGAATGCAGAAGAAAAGAGGAAAAAGAAGAAGCTGCAGAGAGAGCACAAGAAGCAGGCAGGCTTCTCCTTACCATGGAATAGAAGAGGTCATTTCTTAATAGCAAGGCTGGTTTAGTCTTACTAAAGAGAACAAAGATTTCTTCTTACAGACTTGGTTTTAATTCATTTAGCAATAAAAGGGTAGAAACTTTGTATGCAATAAAGGTTGATGCTCATCTTTCATCCAGAACGAGTGAGTTCTTTCTGCACTGGTGATTGGTCTTTTGCTCCATATACATATGACTCTCTCTCTCTCTCTCTCTCTCTCTCTCTCTCTCTCTCTCTCTCTCTCTCTCTCTCTCTGTGTGTGTGTGTGTGTGTGTGTAGGTATCTAATTATAGCAACTGATTTGAATGGAGATGTATGAATGAAGAGCATGAATTTGTATATGCATTTATGTGAGTTTATCTATATTTGCTTGTGTAAAAGTTTTTCCTTCTGTGAGCATGATTCTTTTCTCCTGCTTTAATAGTAGTTTATTGCTCCAAAATTCCCCCTAGCCTGACAAGCAAAAAGCATCTGGACAAGAGGGGAAAGGCTCTAACAATTAATCCATTACTTAATCCCCTGCTGTTTTAAGATGAGTTGCTAATGCCAGAGACTCTAGCTCCTAGCCTCAGAGGAACTCAGACAGGCAGGTCAGCTACAGAAGCAAAGTGACTTAGATTTAAGATAGTTAGTTTTGTTGTTAAACAGCAACTTTAATATCTCACCCCCTCTGATGCTTATCCCCATTGGCTTACCTTCAAGAAAGAAGAACAGCCGAGGCATGGTCCCTGACATACTCATGCCTCCACAGAAGAAGCAAACTGGTGCTATCCAAAATATGCATACTACAGTTAATTTTTGGCATATGTGTTTTGGGAACACAGTCATAGGAATGATGCATGGTGAACAATGCCCTAGGGAACTATAAGAGAAGCTCTAGGAAAAAAGCAGAGAATCTTTGATGCATTTTGTTCCCTGGATTGTCCTTGAGGGGCCCAAAAATGTTGTGCAGCAGTAAAGCCATCCTTGTTCAAATCTTTTAAAAAAATTAAGTATACAAAATAGAAGATAAGATATTGTAAGGAGTAGTCATACTACCTCCCCACTCCTTTATTTTTAAATAACGTTTAAGTTATCCATTAGCTCTTTCCACAAAAGACAGATTGTGTGAGTTTTATGTCATGCCTGTGATGTGGGTTATATCAAGAATTACAAATTTAAGTGGCTTATTCAACTTTTATTTTTGTAAACAGCATTTATTACATTACGATTAGTAGTAGTATTACTACCACTTAGAAAGCAGAATGTGACCCATATAATGTATAATAAAAGCAAGAGGAAATGGCTCTTTAGCTCTTTTTAAAGCACTAGCAACAAACTTTTGACATAATGTTGGCCTAATTCATTATTCATTCCTTTTTCCTTGTGAATGACTACCAATTGAGGCATTATCTGTCCTTTGAGGGCCATAGCCAGATTTAACTCTTTGAGTTGAGAAGGTCCAGTATCATCATAGAGTTTGGTAGTTTGAGCAAGCTTAATCCCCATAGGCTTACATGTTAGAATGCCTGGCTTACAGGACGTAGCACTACTAGGAGGTGTGGCCCTGTTGCAGTTACTGTGGCCTTGATGAAGAGAGTGCCTCACTGAGGGTGAGCTTTGAGGTTTCTTATGCTCAAGCTCTGCCAAGTGTGAAATTAGAGTCTTCCCCTGGCTGCCTGCAGAAGACATCCTCCTTATGGTTACCTTTGGATCAAGATATAGAACTCTAAGTTCCTTCTCTGGTACCATGTCTGCCTTCTGGCTGCCATAAGTTCCTGCCATGTTGATAATGAACTAACCCTCTGAAACTCTAAGCCGGTGCCAACGAAATGTTTTCTTTTATAAGAGCTGCCTTGGTCATGGTGTCTCTTCACAGTCATAAAACCATAACTAAAACAGAAGTTGGTACCAGGAACTCTGTGTGGTATTGCTGTGATAGGTCTGGCCATGCTTTTGTTTAGAGGAACTTTGGAAAGCAGTGTTCTAAGTGAGTCTTAATAGGCCATACTAGTAGAAGGTTGGAAGACAGTGGTACTGAGGATGATCTGAACTGAGGGTAGGAGGATCTGGATCAACAGGTTTCAGAGGAGGATTTTAGTATATGGTCTCGAGACTGTTCTTGTGATATTTTTGTAGAGAATTTAGCTGTCTTTTGCCCTTGTCTGAAGAGTCTGCCTAAAGCTAAAGTGAAGAGATTTAGACTAATTGCATTGGCAAACTAAATCTCAAAATGACCTAGCATAGACTCTTTCATGTGCTTCACTTTTAAGCTTCACTTTTTGATCAATGTAGCAAACAGCAAGGAAAAATGCAAAAGGATTTTTTTCTGGTCAGAGAAAGGGATCTAAGCAGCTTGAAATTTGAGTATTTGAGGTCCTACTCCTGAAGATAGAAGAGCACATAGCAAAAGAGTAGTATAGTTTAAAGGACCTGATAGCTGCCTTCCAATAACACCAGCAAGGAAGTGAGGATCTCAGTCCTACAACCACAAGAAACTGAATTGTGCTAACAAGCATGAGCTAGAAGAAGTATCCCTACACTTACAGAGAGGAGGCAAACCAGTCAACATCTAATCTTCAGCTTTAATACATGCTCTGAGTGGGGAGCAAAAGCACATTTTGGCCTGTCTGGCCTATTGCACAAAAAATAAAATAAAATGAGTGTCCTGTTTAACCTGCCATATCTGTGTTGATTTCTTATGCAGCACTAGGAGACAAATGGCACAGCTCAGACTTGGGACTAGAAATCCATGCATTTTCATCTTATATACACTTTGTTTCTCTCACATATTTGTTTCTTTTTCTTTCCCACTAGTTTATTTATAAATATTTTTAAATCAAAATACAATTACTAGAAGCCATAAATAGTTTGGCTATACATTACTATTGATAAAATATTAGAAAAATGGCTGGACATGATGGTGTATATTGTAACATCTGAGCTCAGAAGTCTGAGGCAGAAGGGTCATGAAATTCAAGGCTATATAATATGCTCTTATCTCAACAAGAACAGTACAATATACGTACATGTATACATACATAAAAGTTAAAAGTCTATACCCTGCAGCTTAGTTTGTTTAACTAGGGAAATCACTTTCTTCCTTTTAGATTTTTATTTTATTTTATTTGTGTAAATACATTTATTCTCTTTCTTTTTACATCTCTATCTCAGTTTCCCCTCTCTCCTACCTCCCCTATAGCTTAGTCTTCTTGTGGAATTCCTAACAGTGATCAAGAGCTGTTTCTGATTCTTTTGCTTATTTTGGGGATCCTTTCCTTCTACTGGGTTGCCTCATCTAGCCTTAATACAAGGGGAAGTGCCTAGTCTTACTGCAACTTTATATACTGTGGTTGATATCTATGGGAGGCCTACCCTTATCTGAAGAGAAACAGAGATAAAACTCACACTTTTTATACCTCAGCTCTTCATATACAAATAGAAACAACAATGCATATTCACTGCACTTTAAGTAAAACTCATGTTAGACAACAAACTCAATGTTCTTTCTGAAATTCATGCTGGTCAAAAATGCTAGCTAACCCCCCCCCCCAAAAAAAAAAACCTAGCAGGTCACTTAGGGCAACCAGATAAATCCACAGAAGCAAAATCTAGACTAGGGCATCTAGACTCCTACAGAAAGGTAAAATGCCTCTCAGAGAAAGCATCTGAGATAAGCTGTAAGGGTGATATCTCCTGTTCAGTGCACTTTCAGTTCTCAAGGGAAAGGGGCAGATGAAAAACCATGATAGACTAGTTCTCAACATTGCCAAGAACAAAATGTAAAAGTCTAAATGAAAAAAATTAGAATGCCATATCATCCCAAATGATCAAGTAAATTGCTTAGAACGTGGAAGGGAAAAAGAAAGCTACAGCACAATGCATGTGTTAAAGGGACATTAAAGAGAGTGAACAAATGAATGAAACCAAACACCCGAGAAGCAGAAGTCCTGGAAATGTTATCCTTGGCTGAAGATGGAATATGCCTCTGCTTAAATAATGGTGTGTGATAGGTCTCAAACAGGAAAGCATATTGGAAAAACAGGCTGCAGGCATGGTGGAGCCCGCATTACGAAATTCAATCTATGAAAGAAAAAAAAACAGACAAGAGATGAGTGATAAGCACACCCATGAAGGACAAAGGAAAGCAGATGAGTTCCTCCAAGTATTAACAGCCTCCTGGTTGGAGAATGTTCATTATAAATCTCATTATAGTTGCAACACAGGGAAAGATTTTGGAAGACAGTTGGGAAAGGAAAATCAGCATGATACTCTATCTGTCCAACAAAAACAAAACATTTTCTCCCTACGTGTTCTACTGTTCACAACAAACATGCATGTTAGAATGTAAACCCAGGTAATGAATATGTACATGCGGTAAAATAGAAAACATATTTAAAGAAGTAATGACAAGCTTTTGCAAATGCACGACAACCTCTACACAATCTGTACAAAACTAAGAACTAACTTTAGCAAGTAAAGCTACCTGACCACACACCTCCATTAGAGTCTTAAGATAGAGTCTGCCATGTCACTGGTGAGGGCTGGGCATGTTCTCAGTTTCTTCCTCTGTAAAACTAAGATAGTAAACACAAGGCTTTGGAAGAGTTAGATGGAATGTCACATCAAAAAATAGCTGACATATATCGCCAATGCTCAAACTGGCAACTTTTTTTTACTCACTGTTACCTAATAAAGAGAGCCAACCTTCCAACAACCTTTCTGTCCTAAAAGACTTGTGTTTTCATTCTTCTATAATTTGAGGCTCCTCAAAAAACTAAACATAGCTACAGTAGCACATATCAACTGCTTAACTGCTTGAGAGAACAGGAAACAGAACTGCCCAAACCTAGAAATTCCACACCATCCTGAACATAAGAAGACTCACCTGAAAAACACTGCACCACAACACATGCACACACACACACACACACACACATACACACACTCACACACGCACACACTTGCACACATGCACACACACACACCATCACACAATCCAGCAATTCTGTGAGATATATACATAAAAGCATTGTAAGCAGGACCCAGTATTATATCAATGTTCATTACAGCATTATTTATAACAGCAAAAGAAAAAGGTTGAGGGAAAACCCGTGTCTATTACTGATGAGTGAATAAACAAAATAAACCATATAAGGAGTGAAATTCAGATACATGCTACTGTATAAGTGAAACCTGACATATTATGTAGAGTAAATCAGATTTTTTTAAAAGGACAGATAACATATTATTTCATTACATAAAATATCTAGATTAGGCAAACTCACAAAAAGAGGAAATAGAGGCAACCATTGGCTTCAGAGAGAAGTGGGAAATGAGGAGTCACTGCCCAAAGGGGTAACAATGTTCTGTTTAGGATATTTAGAGTTTTGAAAATAGGTGGTGGTGACAGTTGCATAACAATTAAAATGTTTTAAATGGCATGCTTTAAACTATTAAGATTTATTTTTCCTACAAAGCCCTATAACTCCGTCTTTCAAACACTAGAGAGGCAACACCCATATAAGAGAGATAAATTAATTTTGTGAGACTTTCCAGTAACTTCTGGGTTCAAACCTTCACTCTGCCATTCTTGTGCTGTCTGGAAGAAGGTGCTCAGGTTTTTATGAGCCTTATTTTCTATCTCTGAGGAATGGAGATAATCCCAGGTGTGAAGGGATGTCATGGGGAACCATAAAAGGCTATGATAGATCAGCCAGTATTCCCTGGGGAGCACTGCTAACATAATAGAGGAATATAGAACCAGGGACAGAGGTCTGGCTGACCAGTTCTGGAGTAAAGTCTGAATTCCCAAGATTTTCAGTTGAAGTATAAGCCAACTTGTTTGCAGATTGAAGGCAACAAAGCAGTCATTGAAGCTGGGATTCAAGCCCACTTTATTCTTCCCACCTCAGGGAAAGATCTTTGTAGTCAGTTCTTCATGGGACAGAACCACATGACGCTTAGAGTCAAGTTGAAACTCCTGAATAAAACTCACACAGCATGTCATGATCCAGCCTGCCTATCTATACTCCTGACTCTCACTGTATCTCCTTACTTCACTCAGTGCTGAGATACTCCCAGCTCCTCCTGAAAAGTTTCTTTTATGCTCCTTTTCTGTTTTTTTCCCCAATGTTTCCAGTCACCACCTGGTCAACACCTAGCTAGGAAAGTTTCCTGACTCACCATGACTGAGTTAGCTGTTTCTATAATGACTTTATATAATGCTTTCCCCCTTTAATCCATGTTCTTGTGTCTCTCTAATAAAGCTGTCCCTACTTGAATTATTCACCACCTTACTCCAAGTCCCCAACATAGTTCCTGCAGTGCTTGGCTCAGAAACACAGGCTGATTACATAGATGAATGAGCTTGACTAGATAGAAGAATAGAGATAGATGGACAGTCTAACACTGGTTCTACATATAGAAGTTAATTTTGAAAGGTGGTAACAGATCCTATCAAGTTTTTGAAATCTCTCTCAGATCTTTATCATATGGTTAAAGTTCCCTTGGCATTTGTCAGTATCAGTGAGAAATAGCAAGTGGTAGCACAGGTCCCAAATAAAGGAAGGAGGAAAATTGTTTATTAAAACCATTGGTGCTCTCAAGCCTCCACTATTAAGATGACTACGTTTGTTCCCATACTGCCCTTTGAACCAGCATGGTAGTGGTGGTTATTGTGGTGATGGTGGCGGTGGTGGTAGTGGTTGATGTTGTTGTTTTTCTTCTTCATCTTCTTCCTCTTTTCTCCCCCCTTCTCTTCCTCTTCCTCCTCCTCTTCTTTTCTTTTATCTTTTATTTTTTTGAGACCCAGTTTCTCCAGGCTCTCTGTGTCCTGGAATTCACTCTGTAGACCAGTCTAGCTTCAGATTCAGAGATCTGCCTGGCTCTGCCTTCTGAGTGCTGGAATTAAAGTTGTGTCTCACCACCACTCTAGCTGCAAGCACGGTTCTTAACTTTCCTGCTTATATTGATAGTGTCACATCCTGAATGGTTTAAAATTCCTGTCATCACTGGCCTCACCAGTACTCCCAAACCACAAAGCTCCTCTGTCCAGACTTTTCACTCTCCACGTACACGCCCTTTTCTAGTCCTATTGTTAGTATTAAGAAGTACTTTGTGGGCTAGGAAGTTGGATCAGTCAGTAAAGTGCTTGCCAAGCAAGAATGAGGACCTGAGTTCAATCCATAGAACCCTTATTTAAAAAGCTGGGTGTGGTAGGTAGCACACATCTATAATCTTAGCACTGGCGACAGGAAGATGTCTGGTGCTCAAAAAATCCCCAAGATCTAGGTCCCAGTGAAAAACTCCCAGTGGCTCAGAAAACAATGTGTATGGCTCTTTAGGAATGGCCCCAAAAGTTCACCTCTAGTTTCTAACACACATGAACATACACCTATAAAAATATACACATGCAAAAATAAAACATAAAAAAATATACACATGCAAACACATCCACGAAAGTGCTTTGTATGGAATGTAGCTCTAATAAAGAATCTAGAAAGAACTAAAAAAAAAAAATTAAGCACCAGGAACAAGTAATCTAGTTAGGAAGTGAACAATGAACTGGAAAACACAAATCCAAACAACACTGAAATTTCTACCCACCTGTCAGAATGGCTGTCTCTTAGGAAAAAATAACAAATACTGATGAGGATGTGGGGAAAAGAGAAACTGCATGGATTGTAAGTTAGTTGTACTAGTCAAGATATGGAGTCAGCCTAGATCTCCATCAATAAATGACTAGATTAAATGTGGTGTGTGTGTGTGTGTGTGTGTGTGTGTGTATGTGTGTCAAAATATGATTAACCATAAATTGCATAAAAGTTATGTCATTTGCAGGAAAATGGGCAGAACTAGAAATCATCATCCAAATTACCTTGACTCAGTAAATAAAGTATCACATTTTTTTCCTCATCTGTAGACTCCTTGGAGATAGGAATAATATCAAAGTAGAGACTGATAGAAAAGAAGATCTGGAGGGAAAGCAAGGTAAGAGCTAAGTGGTGTTGTGTATGTTAAGTTGATCAAAATATGGTATATACATGAATAGAGATACAATGAACTCGGATATCTGATACAATTAATATGCACTAATAACAAATAAAATATTTGGTCACTACAATAATTCATTTTCAGTTGAGTCTTATCAGTGTATGTATATGTTCTTTAGAGCATTCAGATTATAAGGCGGTAAAATCATGTTAAATGCTTATAAAATTAATTTTTAAACTCATGTTTGAAACCAGGTGGTGGTGGTGCATATCTTTAATCTCAATACTTAGGAGACAGAGGCGGATGGGTCTCTGTAAGTTTGAGACTACACTGATCTACATAGTGAGTTCCAGGTCAGCCAGGACTTCACAGGAAAAAAAAACAGTCTTGAAAAACCAAAAATAAATAAATAATATAAAAATCAAAATTAAAAACATCATGTTTGAAACTAAATACTGTGACAACCTTATTTTGCATGTGTGCATGTGTATGTGTGTGTGTGTGTGTGTGTGTGTGTGTGTGTGTAACTATGTATAAACTTATACATACTTATTTTTCTTGATTGGAAAAATAAAAAAATAGATTTTTCTCCACTGTATAAAATCATCATGAATGCCTGCTTAAGTCGACATCATTTGACGGAGCAGAGCACTGCCTCTGTTTCTTTAGCTCTACGAGGGAATAGCCCTGTGATAGCAGCTCCACTCTCCAGGTGTCTAGCAGGGCAAAAGAAGAATGAAACTTCTTTTTAACTTACTTCTTTGGTCTGGTTTTGTGACAGGATCTTACTATGTATTCCAGGCTGGCCTCCCACTCTCTAAACTCTTGGCTTAGCCTCCCAAGTGCTGAAGTTACAGATGTGAACCACCACACCCAACTTCAGCTAGCTACAGGGAATCATTCTGCTATTTAAGTTTCTTTTTTTTTTTTAACATTACTTATTTTGGCATCCAACAAATTTTCTTTTAAAAAAAAATGGCAGGCAATAGCAATTGGAAGATATGCCTAAATGGTCACATGCATTTGAGGAATAGTTTTATCCTGTAGGTTGGAGCAGTTTACAGATTTTTCAGGGACCAGTATTGTTCTTGGAGAAGAGAAGACTTGGTACTCACAGCAGTTAGGATCTAATTTCCCTGTGCCTCAGTTTTCTTTCCTGCAGAATGGAGATAAACAGTGATATTGCCTTCATAAACTTATAGGCACAGACCAATCCATTATTCTTTGTGCTGCTGCCCCTCCTGACCAGTGAGTTTCAAATCTCATTGGAAGTTGAAAGTTGTCAGACTGTCTGCACAAGATGACAAGTCCAGGTTTTAAAATTTCAATGATATGTTTATTTTTACCTATCATGTGTTAAAAGTATGTAGCTCTCATTTGGACAAACAGCTCAGAAAAATTCTGTATTGTTTAGAGACTTTCTCATTATTTTTATAGATACTAAACATGTGCCTGATGAATTTTTCAACATCTGGTATTTGAGAGTTGAAGCACATAAATGCCAGTTTTCATTCTCTGGGCTCCAATCATGTAATGTCAGGCTTTGGAGGAAGTGTGACGCTCTGTCTCTTCAGCCTTGTGGAAAGGATTTAACAACTATCAGGTCAATATGTATGGGCAGCTGCTCTTATTTAAGAATAATATGACAACCCAGTATCTAAATGACTCTTCTGTGTCTAATAAAGCCAGAGTGAGATGTTTTCCATATTGTTTTTCAATTTCCATTTTTATAACACATGTAATCAGTTCCTGTTTGAGAGGAATTTCATCCTCTGGTTGTCAGAAAATGGAACCTATGCAGTCCAACATCTTACACTTTTGTCTAGACTTCCAAAAAGTTTATATTCAGTTTGTCACTGTGTGTCTGTGCCACTCCATTAACTCTTCATTGACTTCCCTTGCTGCACCCTCCCATACAGATTGAAGAACTTCACGGTTAATTATCTCTTGCTGTATTTTCCGTAAGCCCTTCTAGAGTAGGAAGCAGCACAACCTTCAAGCTGTAAATAAAAAAAAACATTATTTCATTTAATTAAACAATACCAATAAGCGTTAAGTGCATCAGTCTTAGAAACAAACACGAGTCAACAACCCTATGCATAAATAAGGTCTGTTCCAAAGAGTTACACAAAAGAAAAAATAAAATATGCTCTGTTAGACACACACACATCTAGGTGGGGTAAAGGTTGGCAGAAGGTCCTTAATCCCAAAGCCTGAAAGTTGGCTTGAATACCAATGTCCTTTGACAAATTTTATATCCTGAGCAAGTTACTTGTATTCTTTTAGCTTCAGATTCATCATCTCAAAAAACATCTCAACTAATACTTTAGCAATTCTTGACATTCCCAGGGGTAGTAAGCTCCCAGTAAACATTGGTGTTTATTCTTTTAACTCCCCCTTTCTTGTTTATCACAGAAAGACCTTGGCGTGATTAATATTCCCATACTAGAGTTGAACAGTAAACTTACATACAGTAAAGTGAGAATGGAAGCAAATTTTGAAAAGGAAAACCTATTAATTTTTCTTTCTATAGCGATTTCTTTACTCAAATTGTAGTTATCTAGGTCATGGCAATTTTTCATGGTTATTTTGTTATGTTTTGAGAACCAGCTGCCCTCTAGCTTGTAGTCTTCTTCCCTCTGCCTCTTAAGAACCTCTATACCTGGCCATGTGGTAATCTTTAACAGCTTCATCTGTTCAGGGTAGAGCAGCTGTGATTGTGGAAGTGGCTCAACGCTCGGTAAATCATGGGGTCAAAGAAGTGAGGGCACACAGCCCTTGTCCTGACAAGAAACACAAAGAACTGCCTAGGGAAAGGAAATTTCTCTATCTTCCAGATTAACTACTACATTAGAGTTCCTCTTCAGCCCACCGAGTGAGGCCCTCCACGATATCCAACATTCCCTGAACATGTGGTTCCACAGAAGGCAGCAATCTGTAAAGATAACTGGACTTGTGAGCACTCTCCACCCAGACAGCCACAGGACATAATCATGACTCTGGAAAGAAACAGAAGTAGGAGCCTCTGCCATCTTGAATGTCTAACCTCAACCTTCCGTTGTTGCTTACCCTTGGCCCTGCAACCATCTTTAGCAGCAGCAGCTCAAGAAAACAAAAACACCCTCTTTTGACTCAAAATTACCCATAATCAGATGACAAAGAGAAGTCAAGCAGGCATGTGGCTTATCAGATTCCAGGAGGTGCTTAATTAATGATTTACTTGGAACTCTTACTTAATATACTATGCAGTAAACAAAAACATGAAGTATATGGAAGAAAAATTTCTGAAGGTTAATATATTTTAATGTTTAGTTTATATTTCACTTATTGGATCCTTATTTAGAAGAGTCACCATCAATTATAGGTTAGCTATATTTTCAAACATCTGTTAATGTGTGTTTAAAAGTATTCATTTAAAATTAGATGAAGAAAATTAGATGCATAGGCCTACAAGAAGAACTGTAGGCAACTGAGGAAAACTGGGAATGGGAGAGGAGCTTTCCCCAGGGAGGAGAACACCAATTTGTTGTACAGTGCCAAACAGTCATCCCTGAAAACATACATAGAGGTAACATTATATGGACCAAACAGGTTATATTCAGGAATAAATATGTATATAGTAAACAATTGGTTAAAAAGAAAAAGAGAGACAATGAATTTGAAGGAGAGCAGGGAGGGTATATGGGAATGTTTGGATGGAGGAAGGGGAAAGGAGAAATGTTGTAAATTATAATATCAATAATGCTTTTAAAAAGAAAAATATTTACCTAATGAACTGAATGCTTTTCAATCCCGGTTTTTGGATGGAACTGGGAGATGATCAGGTCCAGCTAACACACACACCATCAGAGGCTGCATAGTATAATATGATGCTACCGGCTACACCCTGCTTTGAGGCACTTGAAATGTGGCTAGAACTGTTGTGGTGCCGTGTTCCTGCTTTTAACTGTAAAAACTGAAGCAATAACTGAGAATGAGGGCACACAGTGCAATTCCAGCACTTGGGATGCTGAAGGGGGGTAATGGGGGAGAGGTGAAGACCAGTTTGAGACTGTAAAGTGAGCACTTATTTCAGTACAACAAGAAAACAAGTAAACACTGAAACCGTGCAAAATGTTTTGGCAGGACATGTATGTTGCTTAATATTTGTTATGTATGGTTTTCGGTGTACTCAGGATGTGTGTGTGTGTGTGTGTGTGTGTGTGTGTGTGTGTGTTGTAGGTGGGGCGTGCTATTTTTAGTGTTACATATACACCACTTATTTAGTTTGTGTCTACATACTGATTGACTTAAAATATTTGATGGTTTTTTTTACTGTATAATATTATATTGTACCCTTGATATTTTAGTCAGATATTACAAGCTGCAGTGACATCTATAACTGGTAATCATAATAATGAAAAAACATTATTTTAATCATAACATAATTATTTTTAAGTTAAATGTAAACATGGAAAGTTTTAAGTCTGAAACCAAAATACACAACTGATGAAGAATTGCATAGGTACAGCTAATAATGCTGTGATAGCTTGTTTGGTAAAATGCTTGTCTTATGCTTATAGGCAAGAAGATCTGAATTTAAGCCCCCAAACCTATATTAAAAGTAAGTAAAGGAAAAACCAGACATGAGAGAATATTAAACACTTGCAATTTCAGCTCTGGAGTAGTAGAGACAGTAGGTTCCTGAGTCCCTGGTTATCTCCTACTGTCCCTGGAGAGACCCAGGGTGTCTCACTAAACAAGGAGGGGGCACCTGTGAAACAGCAGCCAGGTTTCTTCTCTCCTCCACATGTGCACGTTCCATGTTCACAGAAGTAAAAATGAAAGAAAAGATCAGTGATATGCTGCAAATTCTACAATGGATGGCTGCTGTAATTTGCTGGAAGTAGAGTAAAATGAGACAGATAATTATTGTGTGTATTTCATTAAGAGGGACTTTCAGCTCCTCTCAGTAAAATTGTATATTTAAGGAAAATGTAAAAACTTAATTTTTAAAATATTTTATGTGTATGTTTTGCCTGATTCATGTATGTGTACCATGTTCATACCCAATGCCTACAGAAGTCAGAAGGAAACATCAGAGCCCCTGGAACTGTAGTTACAGATGGTTATGTTCCACTATGTGGATTCTGGGAACTAAATGTGGGTCCTTCACAAAAGCTACAAGTGCTCTCCATCCCCAAGAACCTTTTTGTTAATTTAAAAATGTAAGAGTTTTAACAAGAACCAAGCTTGTGTCATTGGCCAGATGTTAAAGTGCTTTGCTTCACACATATACATAAACATATACATTCTTAGATGGAAATATGCTAAAGGAAATTTTAAGATATAGACAGCACCTGAGGAATAACTTCTGAGTTCCTTTAGCGTTTACATGCATGTGCACATATGTGTAGGTACATGCGTGCAGACACACACATCTGTACATGCCTACTCAAGAAGAAAGAATGTAAGATCTGTTGATTCAAAACTCCAACTTTCTTTTATCTTTTCCCTCATGTGAGCTTCGGTTTTCTGTTTTGTTTTGTGTTTTTGTTTTAAATTTAGATAAATCAGAAGATATAAAATACGCTGTCCTATAAGTACTTTAAATGTGCTTCAATCCAAAGAATGGTTAATTTACCAAAAAATGTTGCTTATTCACTATCAAACTCATTCCACAATTATTTTAAACATTCTACATCTGTCAAGGAAGTTTAGAGAGATACTAAACATTAAGCAAATACTTTTCCCACTAAGGTTAGTCAAAATCAGATTTATTGGAATTTTCAAAGGCAGACTAATGTTTCCTTTACTTCTTTGTTTCACTCTATGATACATTTTAAAAATATTTATGCTCTTTGTCGAAGCACTCCATGAAGTGTGCCCTGAATACTGCTGTTAAATCATTCATTGTATACATGCAAAAGCAATGAGTCATTTGAAAGAAGTAGAAGACAATGAATTTAATAGCTTCTTGACTTCTTTGCTAATGTTCTTGTATTGAGTCATGAAAGGGCTTTATAAGGATTTACTGCCTATTTACTTAAATACAAGATTTTCTTATAAAGAGAAGTTTGTTGAATATTTCAAAATAAGATAAAGACCCCAAAAGGCAGTATGATTTATATTTTCATTTGTGATGTCAGACTATACCTGAAAGAGCCAAATTTGAAACCTTACGGAATTGAAAGCTTACCTTCAATCTAGCTAATTAAATTTGAGACTTTTGGTTGAGACGCATACTTTTTATAAGACAATCGATTAAATCACTCTGTCATTTTAGTTGTTGTTTACATGACAACATTTCAATTGTAATTGATAGCATTATGTAAGTTGCATTAAAAAGTAACTGTAGGGGTTGGGGATTTAGCTCGGTGGTAGAGCACTTGCCTAGGAAGCGCAAGGCCCTGGGTTCGGTCCCCAGCTCCGAAAAAAAGAACCAAAAAAAAAAAAAAAAAAGTAACTGTAGAAAAATGTGAAGAGATTGCCAACTGAGAACAAGTGGATTTCCTAGAATCAATCAATCAATCAATCAATTCAAGTTTTAAGTTCAGAGTTAACTAATTTACTTAACTTGGTTAGACATAGCTTTGAAACTAGTAGCTTTTTCTTTCTCAAAGAGATTACTAGTAAAATGACAGAGCCAGGTGTGATGGCACACACTTGCAATCCCAGCCTTCAGGAGGTTGAGGGAGGAAGACGAGGAGTTCAAGGCCGTACTCTGCTGCATAACAAGCTTGAGGTCAACCTGGTCTACATGAGACCCAGTCCTTCAAAAACTCATGAATTGTGGAGGAAGAAAGACCAGATCTGAGTGGAAATATTAAAGAATAATTTCAGTTAACAGAGAATTTTAAGTATGTTTGGGAGATTATGTGTGTACATGTGCCTGTGTGTGTGCATGTGTGTGTGTGTGTGTGTGTGTGTGTGAGAGAGAGAGAGAGAGAGAGAGAGCATGTGCATGTGTGATTTTTTTTCACTGTAAATTTATAAAATCAAATGCTTTAACCATTTTCCATTTAGAATTGAGTATCTGAACTGCAGAAGTGGCTTAGGGTTAAGAATGCTTGTTGCACAATCATGAGGACCCAAGTTCAGATCCCAGCACCTACAGAACAAGCCCGGTGTCTTGCAAATGCCTGTAACCCCAGCTAGGAGGCATCAGATATACTCATCTGACTTTGTGTACACACAAACATGTGCATAGGAACACCCATGTAACTTTAAAAAGAATATATCATATCTGGTTAAAAGTATACATAGCATGAAGGGAAAAATCTAAAATTCTTAAATATTTTTATATTCAACACATGTTAGAAGAAATATTTCAGTGCATTGCGTTATATAAAATACATGGTTTAAACTAATTAGCTTTGTTCTTTTTTCTTTTTTTTTAAATATGACTAATAGAAATTTTTAAATTAAGAGAAACATTTACTTCAGTTGTGTACTGGTAAATTGCTCATGTTCCTGTCAACAACCTCTTACTTATCCTATAAGGAATCCTAATGAAAGTCAATGGAAAATAAATTAAGCTTAATTTAGCAGACATGAAGATAGAAGAGGAATTAGATCAGAAGAGGGAGGTCAACAGAAGTAGGAATGGGACAAAAGAAGATAATGAGATGAATATGATAAAAAATACATTGTATACATGTATGAACATGTTTTAATAAAACCATAACTAATGTTAAAATAAAACCAAATAAATGCATAATTCATACACACTAATAAAGATAACAAAGAATTTCAATTACACATATGAGTTTAATATGAATTTCTATCAGGACACTGGTGTAGAAGCCATCAAGGGTTGCTAGCTAGAGAAACCACTAGATACCCAACTGGAGTGAGAGCTCGTTTTTCCTTATAGGTATTTTTCAGGCCTTGTTTGTTGCTTGCCATTGTCTCCCTGGACTTCCCTCTTTTAACTCTAAAAGAAAATCAGAGGAAGGTCACTTCTGGAAGCTTAAAGCCAGATTTCCTCTAGACATCTAGCTAGCCAGTTAAAATGTTGCCAGTCTATTCAGAGAAACCAGATGTGAGACTGAATGGTCTTCCCTGAGTGTAAGAGAAGCCAGGTGTGACACTGAATGACCTTCTCTACTAAGTGTGAGAGAGGCCTGGAGACTTTTGTCCTTAGAGCTACCAGGGGCTCTTAGGAAAGCAGAGAAGAAACTAATGTTCTGGAACTATGACAATCTAGGACTTTGTAGTATTGAAAATGTCACCTAAGAAAATAAAAGTCTGTTTTTGTTTTTGTTTTTGTTGAAGTGATTAAGGATGAAGGTTCAAGTATCATAAGAAAAAGATACTTGATTTGCCTTCCTGTGTCTATATTCACATAGCAATGTGAGTCCTAAGGACCTAATACTTTATGCTTGTGTTTTAAGAATTACACGGAGGTATCAGCATAAATGATCAGAATGTCAATTTGTCTTGTTGGCTGTGGTCTGGGAAAGGTTACTTTAGTTTGGAGAGGTAGAGTACTGTGGAGAGCTAAGCCATTTACGCAGTTGTAGACTGTTGCACCCAGACATGGAAACTGGGAGGGAACAAAGCGTCAAGCAGCAAGCTTACCAACAGCCTCCATACTAGGTCTTCCATTCACTGAGCTCTGTGCCCTGGGGCTGGGCACCATGTAGGCAGCTAGCATCATTTATTAGGAGAATTGTAAAATGAGGTCATTTCCATAGAGGGATTTGTTGTCTAACTGGCAAACAGAATGCAAAACATAAGAAATTAAATGAAAGTAACTATTTGCCCTCTTTGAATTTTGTTTCTCTACCTTTTCTTAATAACAACAAAAATCCTCTTTCACTTCTTTTTGAGAAAAGTCAGTGGATCTACAGACATACACAAACAGCCTTTACTAATAAAGTCTCACATGCCAATTTTTCCTGTAATGGCTTGCATGCATTTCCCTGTATGTGTTATTTAAATCCTGCTGTAAGACATCTTCCTGCTGGGGCCAGTGAAACTTAGGATGTAAATACAAGTCTGGGCAAGTGGGAGATCTGCAGTTGATCTTCAGTTGTTCCAACTATAACACGGATTTTTTCTTGCTCACATTATTCATTCTATTGTTTAAACTTATGTTATAGCTGAAATCTTCCAAATGCCTAGCAAAAAAAAAAAAAAAAGAAAAAAAGAAAAGAAAAGAAAAGAAAAAAGTCTTCTCAGAAATAGAAAAACCTGTACAAAAAAAGTACATGAACCAAAGAGATCCGGCAAAGCTCCTAAAAGCACAACAAAGAACAAAGAAATGTGAAAGTGGAAATGGGTTTTGAGAGAAAAAAAGAAAAGAAGGAAGATAAGAAGGAAGGAAGGAAGGAAGGAAGGAAGGAAGGAAGGAAGGAAGGAAGGAAGGAAGGAAGGGGAAGGAAGGAAGGGGAAGGAAGGAAGGAAGGAAGGAAGGAAGGAAGGAGGGAGGGAAGGAAGGAAGGAAGGCCTGACTTACTGCAGACTTTGAACAAGAAGGTCCCATGTAGCAATCACAACTATTTACCAATGAATTCTTCAATGCAGTGGGATTTCAAACATTTTTTAACTTTCCTAAATCTTCATAGATTATTATAAACATTACTGAATGAATAATATTGGGGAAATTATTTGAGACATTTAAAAAGCATTTTTATTTGAAATAATTTATACTCAAGCTAATCTGAAATTACAAAACTAAAAACATTTTTTAGGAATAAATAGGATCTGGACATTAAAGGATGCCTGAAGGGCTGGCTTAGAGGTAAATTAGGAGAATTCTAATATGCAATGTAGGTGGTGGAGAGATCCTAAATTGTTCTGCTATGAGTGTGTGTGTGTGTGTGTGTGTGTGTGTGTGTGTGTGAGTGTGTGTGTGTATCTGTGTGTGGTGTGTGTGTGTGTGTCTGTGTGTGTATATGTGTGGTGTGTGTGTGTGTGTATCTGTGTGGTGTGTGTGTGTGTGTGTGTGTGTGTGTGTGTGGTGTGTGTGTGTGTCTGTGTGTGTGTGTGTGTGTGTGTGTCTGTATCTGTGTGTGTGTGTGTGTGTGTGTGTGTGTGTGGTGTGTGTGTGTGTGGTGTGTGTGTGTGTCTGTGTGTGTGTGTCTGTGTGTGTGTGTCTGTGTGTGTGTCTGTGTGTGTGTGTGTGTGTGTGTGTGTGTGTGTGTGTGTGTGTGTCCCTTTTGGTAAAACTGAGCTTATAAGAAAATTCCTAAAGGAACAAGAAACCAGAGTCATAAGTCTGTGCTCAATGCTCAGCTGCCAAAAGAATCTTCCCAATGGTCTCCTTCTCTGGAAAGCCCTGTGAGGAAAACTTGAGAGCTGATACTTAGTGAAGCAAGATGAGAAAGAACCATGCTTCATTCTAAATGTAATAGAAGGAGAGGGTTAGAAGATCACCATCCTAGGCAGCAGGAAAAGTTAAACAAAACTTTGATATAATTTCTCCACACTTGAAAATTCCTATCAGGAGAAAAGCTCTAGAAAATGGTGATAAAGCTTATATTAAAAATGGAAGAACTGGTTGAAAGCCAGCTTCAGAACAGCTAATCCTCACCACCTCCTTCATCCTGCTGCTCCTGGGTGGCAGATTCTGCCAACTGCAGCAAAGTGACCAAAGGTTTAGGTACTGAAAGCTGTAAAGTGGGTGTCTCTGGATGGCCACATTCCTGTCCATGTTTAGGAAGTGTTCCTGCTCTGAACCCAGCTGAACCTAGGCCTTCCCAGCCTCCCTCTCTACTAGTTTCTGCCTGCCGTTGGATGAAACACTCCAGAATGCACAGAGAATGTTCTGAAGCCTCTGGAACAAGCACAGGAAGACAGAAGGCTACTGGGTTTGGGAAATGGTTTGGTTTGTGAAGTACTTGAAACACAAGTACAAGGACCTGTGTTCCATGCCAAGGGCTCATGTCAGAACAATAACAAAACAAACAAAATACAAAATCAAAAAAACCTAAGTTGTGGTGGTGCACATTTCTAATTTCAGGACTGGGTAGACAGATATATGAAAAACCCTGGGGCTCAGTGACTGACATGGCTAATTAGAAACCCTATCTCAACAGAAAGAAGATGATGCCTGAGAAATGATACCCAACAATACACACCTGCATAGCACACACACACACACACACACACGTGTGTGTGTGTGTGTGTGTGGAGAGAGAGAGAGAGAGAGAGAGACAGAGAGAGAGAGATACAGAGAGAGAGAGAGAGAGAGAGAGAGACAGAGAGAGAGAGAGAGAGAGAGAGAGAGAGAGAGAGAGAGAGAGAGAGACTGACTAATGGCAGGGGATAACCAAATAGATCTCTTCCACAACTCAAACCTTGACTTTTAGATTTTTTTATCAGATCTTTAGAACCCAGTAATTATCAAACATGAACACCAGAAAGCCTCTGTCTTAAAAAAAATGAAGACAAAAACTAATGGGTTGTACGACTCTGGGAAAAACCAACTAATATACAACCATATTAAACGAAGGCCACCTTAGTGGTTTCGACACTAATTTTTATGATGCAAATTTATAAACTGATTTTTTTTGTAAAGGCTGAGGTTTTAAAAATGTATTTAATGTATGTTTTCTATCAGCATAAATTATATTGGGTCACTAACAGTCATTAAAAACAGCTCGCAGAGGGAGTGTGCTTGAAGGGAAATATCCTGGCATTGCTATCGAGTGCTGCTTCTGACACGGATGGCATGTCACATATTCAGCATGTTCACCGAAGATCACACTGAAGCTGCCTCAACATTTGGAAGTGTAAGGAACACTTTGAGTGGTGTCTAGACTCTTAATGAAGAATGATAATACAGGTCGCATTAAGGATCTCAGACTGGTTTAAAACAGCTTTGTACCAATCTTGCGGAAGCGTCTGTCCAGCTTGGTATCCTGTGAAAGTTTGTTAGACATTCTTAAAGAGTATTGTCTTTAAAATCAGATGGTCTCTTCTATATTGAAAGCATTTTTATGTTTTCTAATTTAAAATTAATATTTTCTTATAGATATTGTGCAATAAAGCAGAAGTAGAATGTGGTTTTTGCAAATGCTTTAATGGCCGACAAAAACTTTACATTTGTAAAATTAATATATTGTACTGGTACAAAATAGTTTTAAATTATATTTTGAAAAGCTCAAAAAAAAAAAACTAATGGGTTGTAAATAAATAAATAAATAAATAACAACTTAAAGGAAATGTAGACCATTCAGGAAGGCAAAGAAAATGTTTTTGAAATGCTATCATCATCCATAAACTTAGATAAGATTCTTTGCACTTCAGGAGAATAGAGCCCACAGAATCAACTAAGCAGGACTCATAGGAGCTCACTGAGACTTAAGTGGCAATCGCATAGCTTACACGGGCCTGTACTAGATCCTCTTCATATATGTTATGATTATTTGGGTTGGCATTTTTGTGGAACTCCTAATGGTGGGAGTGTCTCTGACTCTTTTGCCTGTTCTTGGGACCCTTTTACTCCTACTGGGCTGCAACTTCCAGCTCTGATATGAAGGATCGTGCCTAGCTTTATTGCACCTTGTTATGCTGTGTTTGGTTTATATCCCCGAACGCCTGCTCTTTTCTTTTCTGTAGGGAAACAAAGTAGCTTTGAATCTGGGGTAGAAGTGAAGTAGGATGGGAAGGATTGGAGAGAGGGGAGGCTATGGTCTGGATTATTGTATGAGAGAAGAATAAATAAAAATTTTAAAAGATACTGTGTCCTTTAAACGAACAAAGAAAAAAAGTGTTAAAATAAAGACAAAGATAAAAACAATATTCAGAAAATAAAATAAAAAGCGCTCTAGAACAACTGCTAAACCACCATATCAGAAATTAAAAAGCATGATAAATGCTTCCAAAATTACCCAGACTAGAGTAAATATGAAAACAAAATAGTATTGAAAAGACAACTGTGAGAACTAGTTTAGCAAGTGTGGCATTCAGACAACAAAGTAATTCAAGCTAGTTTCCTCCTAAAGAACCCCTGAGAGCCCAGCTATAATACAGAAGACCTTAGCCACACAAGGCATATCAAGGATTCTTAAAACACTAAGCAACAACAAAATTATCCTACAAGTTTCCTGAGAGAAAAGGTGTAACATGCACAGGTCAGGGTTAGAGCAGCTCTAGAAGGCTCCCTAACAGCAGCACTAGGACCTGGGGCGATCTTAAAGCAATAGTATCAGAATTCTGAAGCTAATCCAATTCCAGTCAACAAGTTTTAACTAGTTGTGAGCAGATAAAAGTCGTTTTAAGTAGATATGCTATTATAGTGATTGCCTGTGGTGCAGGGCTTCTCAGAAAGCCGTGGAGGCTGTGCTCCTCACAGTTAAAGTCAGCTATTAAAGAGAAGGTGAGAAGCAGGGAATTCAACCAAAGAGAGCAGAATGCAGCATCCTAAATGGATTTGAAGGAGCCAAGAGTATGAGTAGCACCAGGCTCAGAGAAGACCAGAGCAGCCTGTGTCAAGCGTCACCTAGGAGAGTCTAAAAACTAGCAGGTGATCTTCCTAAAATGGTCCCACTATAGACAAATGACGGATTTGCTTTTCTAGGCAAGGATGAGAAAGTTTCATTTGTGGAAAGATCCTGCTATTAATATGCTTTTCCTGTTATTATTAAATATATAACGATCACTAGATATTCACCGACCCTTATGAGCATATTTTTACAGACCTATGAAGATGTACTATCTTATAGTGATGCTATATAGACAAATAGATAATAATTCTACAGAATTCCTGGTTTGATTCACATAATTTTATGAAGAAAGTTGTTAGAGATTGTCTTAGTTGCTAGAAAGATGTAATAAAGTTAGAATCAAGAATAGAATGTGCCCACTACTCATAATTGTAAGTAAAGGCTGCATAATAAGAAATACAGTGAGATTTCATAACTATACTACACAAGAAATAGACTTGGGACAATTTTGTATTCAAGGAAAAACATTTAGGTACAAGGATAAAGTTACAGGTGTGCACTATGACAAGGCAAGGGCATGTAAAAACTGTTAATTTGAGCTTTTAATGAGTATATTATAATGAAACACTGCTTTGAAGTTAATATCAACATCCTTCTGTAACTCTCATTCTATGTAACATTTTATCTCTGAGGTGATTTTCTAAAGAACTTTTTGTCTAAGAAGGTATCAAAGACCAGAGAAAAGAAATAAAGTTGTTGGATGAATGATATGACTTGGTGAGTTCCAACCACTCATCCATCCATCCATCCATCTAAATGTATTTGTCTGTTTATCTATATGTTTGTGTGTAGATATATGTTTATGTGTGTAAGGATGCATGAATATTTTTGGAGTTGATTGTGACAGTTGGGTCCAACCAGAGTATGGGTGTATGAATTTTTGAATGTATGTGCGTCAGTGCATATTTGGCTATATAAAGCATTTTAATTCTTTTCCTTTCCTTCCTCTCTGGTTCACAAAGAGTTAACCAGCTTAGCCAGAGGTTTTCTGGCTGATTCACCAGGAAAAGGGGCGCCAGCAATAAATCCTTTTATTTAATCCTTGCAGCTTTACTTTGAGGTGTTAAATGCCAAAGAAGGAAGTTTCTGGCCTTGGAGGAACTAAGACAGGTCAGCTACCACCGCAAAGTAACTTAGACTTAAGATAGACTTAAGATACATTTTATTGTATAAAAGACAACCCTAAATATTTCACAAGACCAAGTCTTGCCTCCTCTCCTGCAGATGCTCTTACCCCTTGGCTTACCTCAAGAGAGAACCAAGAAAGAACAGCTTCTCTAAGATACTTAATTAGTAGAGTAACTATGTATTTTGATGTCTTGAGAGTGTATAACAACAAAAGAAAAAGAGACCATGAATTTGAAAGAGAAGAAAATGTGTGTATGTGGGAGGCGGGGGAGGGGAATACAATTGAGGGAAGGAAGAAATGATGCAATTATATTATAATCCCTAAAAAGTTAATTAAAAAAGAATACTCACTCATTTTACAGAGGACCAGATTTGATTCCCTAGCACCCTCATGGTAGCTCACAACCATTGGTAACTCCAGTTCTAGAGTGTCTGATGCCCTCTTCTACTCTCTGCCCATGCAAGGCACACTCATGACACACATACATACATTTAGGCAAACATTCACATACATAAAAAGTAAACAAAGCAAACAAACACCAAACTGAACCCATCATGGCTATTTTCAGAAAACATTCTTTTTAAAGTTCAGGAAATAGCAAAGAAATAAAAAGTTACTTTGGTAATCTACTAGTTGAGCTCATATAACTATAGAATACCAACTGAACAATCTGAATGTTAGATTAAGATGTGACTATGAAAAATGAACTACTTATTTTAGTTACTGGAATTAATTTTGTAGGGCAAGAAGAGTGGACTCAAAAATACAAGAAAGGGAGAATAATTATAATTCACCTGTCAACCAATGGAATTTATGAATAATGATTAAAAAGAAAAATCAGTAAATGCAGACACCTTATCTAGAAATTTGAAGAGATATGCCCAAAGAATTGGATAAAGAAAGAGATGGATTATATGAAGAAGGGAACTGAGGTAAACATTTCTTTTTCCTTTTCTGTTTTTATTTCTATTTCATATTTATAATAAGTCCTACAAAACAGAAGTCTCATATTCTCTCTCTCTAAAGACTCTCCAATGTAGGCTCCTGTCTGCAAGCACATCTGGAATAGTGTGAGAGTTTGGTGCCCATCCATGAGATGGATCCCAAGTTGGTCCAGTCTCTGGTAGGCCTTTCCTCCAGTCTACTTCATTTTTGTCCCTGCTTTCTTTTAGACAGAAACAATTCTGTGTCAAAATTTTTGAAGGTGGGTCAACGTCCCCATCCCTCTACTGGGGGCACTGTCTAACTACCGGAGGTGGTCTCTTCAGGTTCTATCTCTCCACTATTGGGCAGTTTGGCTACAGTTATCCCCATTGAGTCCTGGGAGCCTCTCACATCCCAGGTCTCTGGGATTTTCTAGAGGTTCCCCCTACACCCCAATCCTGGCAGCTGCATATTTCCATTCATTCTCTTGGCCTTCTGGGCTTCTCTCCTTCCCCCTGCCCTGGCCCCCATACCTGATCCTGCCCTCCTCCTCCCCTCTCCCACCCAGGTCCCTCCATCTCTCTGCCCCCTGTGATTATTTTGTTCCTCATTCTAAGTGGGACTGAAGCATCCTCTTTTGGGCCTTCCTTCTTGTTTAACTCCTTAGGACCTGTGGGGTATGGTATTCAGCACTTTTGGCTAATATCTACTTATCATACCATGCATGAACATTTCGATCTGGGTTACCTCACTAAGGATGATATTTTCTAGTTACATTCACCTGCTTGCAAAATTCACGATGTGTTCATTCTTAATAACTGAATAATGTTCCATTGTATAAATGAACCACATTTTCTGTATCCATTCTTCAGTTGAGGGATATCTGGGTTGTTTCCAGTTTGTGACTATTACGAATAAGGCTGCTGTGAACATAGTGGAGTACAGGTCCTTGTGGTATGGTGGAACATCTTTTGGGTACATGCCCAGGAGTAATATAGCTGGGTCTTCAGGTAGAGCTATTTCCAATTTTTTGAGGAACGGCCAGATTAATTTTAGACTGTATCAGTTTGTACCAGTTTGCAATCCCACCCGCACTGGAGAAGTGTTCCCCTTTCTCCACCCCCTCACCAGCATGTGCTGCCACTTGAGTTTTTGTTCTTGGTCATTCTGGTTGGTGTAAGGTGTAATCTCATGATCATTTTGATTTGCATTTTCCCTGATGCTAGGGATGTTGAACATTTCTTTAAGTGCTTTTCAACCATTTGTGATTCCTCTGTCGAGAATTGTCTGTTTAACTCTGTACCCCATTTTTAAAATTGGGTTATTTGGTTTTTTGGAATCTAACTTCTTGAGTTCTTTATATATTTTAGATATTAGCCCTTATCAGATGTAGGGTTAGTTAGTGAAGATCTTTTCCCAATCTGTAGGTTGCCATTTTGTCCTATTGACAGTGCCTTTTGCCTTATAGAAGTTTTTCAGTATTAAGAGGTCTCATTTCTCAATTGTTGAACTTAGAGCCTGAGCCATTAATGTTCTGTTTAGGAAAATCTCCCCTGTGCCAATGCTTTAGAGGCTATTTCCCACTTTCTCTTCTATTAAATTCCGTGAGTCTGGCTTTTGAAGTCCTTTATCCACTTGGACTTGAGCTTTATGTAGGGTGATAAATATGCATCTAGTTTCATTTTTCTACAAACAGTCCACCAATTAGACCAGCATGATTGTTGTAGATGCTTTTCCCCCTTCCATATTGTTTTGGCTTTTTTGTCAAAGACCAAGTGTCTATAGGGGTATGTGTTTATTTATGGGTCTTCAGTTCTATTCCATTTATCGACCTGTCTGTCTCTGTTCTAGTACCATGCAGATTTTAATCACTATTGCTCTGTACTACAGATTGAGATGAGGAATGGTGATTCTCCCAGAAGTCCTTTTATTGTTCAGAATTGTATTGACTATACTGGGATTTTTGTTTTTCCATATGAAATTGAGAATTGATCTTTCCGTGTCTATGAAGAATTGAGTAGGAATTTTGATGGGAATTGCATTGAATGTGTAGATTGATTTTGGTAAGATGGCCATTTTCATTATGTTAATTCTACAGATCTGTGAGCATGATTGATCTTTCCATGTTCTGAGGTCTTCTTCAATTTCTTTCTTTGGGAACTTGAAGTTCTTGCCATACATGTCTTCTTTTACTTGCTCTTTGTATATTACATTTCTTAACCTTAGTGCAGTAATATAATAAATTTATTATATTACTATTTATAGCACCTTTTACAAATGCCTGAAATACTTCAGAATACATCTTTAAGGAACCAAGGTTACCTTAAATATATAAATGAGAAAATCAGAGAGACAGAGACAGAGAGAGAGAGAGAGAGAGAGAGAGAGAGAGAGAGAGAGAGAGAAGAAAATAAGAAAGAAAGAAGAAAGGAAAGCGATTTTAGTGATAATGTTATTCTTTTTTATAGTTTCTGGTGTCTAGTGGTGTGGATTTCTGGCAGATGTCCTTTCTTCTGCTTCCACCTTCTTCTTGTCTTATAAGTATGCTGAAAGCTCTACTATTTTTAACAGAGAAATAAGTAACTTATTGTACCTATTGTCAATTCCTTGCCCAGTCCAACTATACTCTCTTTAGCTCATCACTGCAAACCACAAAAGGCTTCTGGTCCACTTTGCTAGGAGAGCTCATCTAAAGCATTAATGAAAGTTAATTCAAAGCATTTTATCAGATCATGAATACTTGCTATGTTTGGTGCTACTGATTTGATTTCTCCCTTCTTCTTGAAGCAGCGTTGTCCTATGATTTGGATAACTCTTCTTGTTCCCTTTACTTCTCTCTTCACAGCCACTGAGTTGTCACTTTCAAATAGACAAGATGAAATATACATGGTGCGTTTTTAAATTCTATTCTATCCCATTCTTTAGTTTATCTCTGCGTGTTCCAAAACTCACTATCTTAATTAATTACTATACCTTTAGAATAGATATTGATAATAACATTTTAGCATTTAAAGTTAAACACAAATTTTAGAAAATTGAGTTTTAAACATTTTTTCCATATATATGTCCAAAATATTTTGGAAAAATCTGAATTCGGAAGTATGAGAATATCTAACCTAGTTATTTATTATGCATTTTAAGACTTAACTTAGGAGCAGCTCTTTCGAGATCCTTCATGTGTATGCACTATAGACTGCTCTGGCTCCATTCTTTCATGGACTCATATTTTCCAATGCAATTTTTCCTCAGGAAATCATTCTAAAAATAATTCTAGCAGCTATTGCTTATGTCTAATAATTAATTATTTAATTTAACTCACAATCTCTATGCAGTATCATATCACTTAATACAACAAAAGCCTGGGCTGGAGAGATGGCTCCGATGTTAAAGGCTGGGCTCACAGGCAAATAAAACAAAACCTTAAGTTGTAGAAAAAGTGAACCCAGTTGCCTGAGAAAACACAGGTAATCAATTTTGAAGATGCAATGGTAAAGATGTGATTGTAAATCTCGACTGTCAACTGGATCAGATTTGGAAACACGTAGGAGACATGCTTCTGTGCTTGTTGGTAAGGACATCTCCAGAGAACTACAGCTCAAGAGAGAAGACACACTGAACACATCAGGACATACACTGAGCTCCAGGGCTGAGTACAAAGAAGACAGAGAGCTGGTTACTCTCTCTCTCCCCCTCCCTTCCCCCCTCCCCCTTTCTCCTTCCCCCTCCCTCCCTCCCTCCCCCCCCCCCGGCCTCTGCTTCCCCCACTGTAAATGCAATATGATCACACAACCTTCCTGCTAAGACTTTCCTGCCACGATAGACTGGACCCTTCAACTACAATCGCAAATAAACCTTCTCTTCCTTGCGTTGCTTTTGTCATGGGTTTTGTCAGCAACAGAGGAGAATGAATGTAACAGGTCTGATTCCAAAGCCTGATTTTTTTTTTACTATTCACTCCTCCTCGTCTAATGATATCATACTTAACCACATAATTTAAATTTAAAGAAAAGATGTTGGTAAAAAGACAAGATGCTTACTTTTAAAAACCCAATGGGGGGAAAATGCCCTAATGAATAACTGACTTTATAGAAAGTAAGTACAGTTCCGGTATAAACTTTAATTTTAAAACACCATTTTCCCAGCCAATAGTTGCTTCTGTTTGGATTATTAATTGCTGAATAACAAATGACCGGACAGCAGGGGCACAAAGCAAGCAGCATTGCAGCCATTCATGATGTAGGGGTCAGGGGTCATGGCCCAGCAGGAAATATGGTTTCCTGATCAGTGTCTGGGCTGACATGAATAACTGGGAGGTGGAACAATGTTCAAATCCTTTCATTTAAGGCCTGATGTCAGAGGTTCAATGACTGAGATATGGGTTATGTGGTGAGCTATGCATGTGGCATCTATATGGTGCCCTTTCTGTGTGACATATATGTTCTGAAAAACAAATTAACAATAAAAGCATTTCTGTGTTCTATGACCTTGCTGTTCAAAGTGTGATCTCCAGTCCAGCAGCATCAACGCTGCCTGAGGAGGCATGCAGAACTTTGAGCTACATACCACATCTATGGGATCAAAATCTGCATTCCTGCATGGTGTCAGATGAGTTGTTCATATATTACATTTTCAGGTCCTGCTTTATGAAGTAGATGCTATTAAGTTCATCTTTTATAGACTAAGAGATCTCAAAGGGTGAGGAAACTTGTTGAACAATAAGCAATTTGTGAGTGAGAAGAATTAGAATTCAAATGCAGGGAATGGATTGTCTAACCTATGATATTCATGAATATTTGATATTCAGAAAACTTCACAATCTTAGGGATATGTGGTAATATAGACAACTACCTTAAAGGGCGGTCCTAAAAGCCTTCATTGCTCTAAGAAGAGGTTCTTGAACAGTGTTTTCCCAAAGCATCTTTTCTCCCTCTTGTCACACATCACTTGGTCCTGTGGCTTCCTGCAAGACTACATTCCTGAAGGGACAGGACTATGGCCTTGCTTGTTTATATAGCGCCAGAAATAGACTTAACACAGCAGCTGCTCCTTCCTTGCTTCTTGATCTGCAGCCACTGACCTGATGACTCAAATAAGTTCTGAAGATTGTGGGTGGGTAACTGAGGGGTGCTAAGATTGTTTTCCATGAAAGGTAGATAAAGGGCATGTCCGTGTTTTACCAACAGCTTGAATTTTCAACTTCAAAAAATGGAGGGTAGAGGCAGCAGCTATGATTCTGGGGGCTGAGCTTATCTCTCTATTCAGACTCTCTACTCAGCAAACAAGGGAACTTCCGGAGAAACTTCCTTTCTTTCCCACTCCTGCGGCAGCTTAATTTCTCTGGATCTATAATTAACTTTCTTCCATTTGATTGATACAGAAGGGTTGTGACCCATGGGAATGCAAGGGAGCTTGGTGCTAGTTTCCAGGACTCTGTGGTGCCTTGATTTCTGGTACTTTTTAATCTGTTCCATCTCATGTCACCTTCTTGAGACATTCATGCAGATAGGAACATGGATGCCCAGCAATGGGGCAGTAGCTCAAACAACTGAGACAGTCCTCATTTGTGTTTGCCATTCTGGCATATTTATCAGCAAAGTCCTCTTTCACTGCCAAAAAACAAACAAATAAAAATGGGGGTGAGGATCATGTCTGGGGAGAAAGGGTGTGGAAGAGATAGGGCAAGAGAGAGAATGGAAATTGGTGGGTGGGGCATCTCTGTTATCAGCCAGAGACCCAGAACTGGGAGGCTCCTAGGAGTCGATGGGCTTACCCTAGCTGAGAATCCTAGCAGTTGGTGATATGGAGACTGAAGTGGCCACCTCCTGCAGCTAGGCAGGACTTCCAATGGAGGAAGGGAGATAACAACTTACCCACAAAACCTTCAACCTAAAATTTGTCCTGCCTACAAGACATGGAATAGAGACTGAGTCAACTAATACTGTCCCAAATTGAGACCCATCCCATGGGAGAGAGCCAACCCCTGACACTACTAATGATACGCTGCTACGCTCGCAGACAGGAGCCTAGCATAACTGTCTTCTGAGAAGCTTCATCCAGCAGTTGATGGAAAGAGATGCAGAGCTGCACAACAAACCATCAGATAGAGCTGGGGAGTCTTGTGGAAAAGAGGGAGTCATAGGATTGGGGGAGCCAAAGAGATCAAGGACACCACATGAAAACCTACAGTTTCAACTAATGTGGGCCCATGGCCGGGAGGAGGGGCTCATAGCAACTAAACCACCAATCAAAGAGCACGCATGGGATGGACCTAACTCCTCAACCCCATTTGCAGCCGATTTGCAGCTTGGTCTTCATGTAGGTCCTCTAACAATTAAAGCTGGGCTGTCTCTGACTCTGTTGCCTGACAGTGAATCCCCTTCTCCTAGTGCCCTTAGTGGGAAAGGATGTGCTTAATCCTGCTACAACTTGATATGCTAGAGTAGGTTGGTACCCCCCCCAGGGGTCCCCTTCTCTAAGTAGAAGGGGAGGGAGTGATGGGTGTTTGTGAGGTTGGAACTGGGAGAAGAGGAAGACTGCAATTGGGCTATAAAGTGAATGAATAAATAAATAATAAGTAAATAAATGAAAAGAAAAACCCATTTGAGCGATAAGATACAATAACTATGGTACAGAATGATTGTTGAGTCACCTCAGGAGTCAGAATAGGACAAAACCTCATCTAAGGACCAGAATCCATTGATCATGTAGTTGTCTCCACAAGGGTTGCTTTTAGCTGCTGTTTTAGCTAGAAGTGAAGATGAGTTTCCAGGCTTTGTCTTGGCTCCACTCAGGATATAACCTTCCCTTGAAGAATCTGCTTTCTGACCTAATACACGTTCTTCCAGCATTGGTTCTCAGGTTCAAGGCCTGTAGCTCCTCATCCCTCAGAAGATGACTTGAATTCTAGCCTACACACTATAGCACTCACTGTTATTGAGTGGCAGCATCAGAAAGTAGAACTAAACTCCCTGGCAGCCCTTTGATCCCCAGCGGGGGAGAGAATGACCGGAAGGGACAACCCAGCCTGAGGCTAGACAGTTAGCATGCTTTCCTCTGTGCTCCAGAGGGCTGCAGACCAGCAGGAAAGAGTGCAGCTATTCTTAGATAAGGTGTGGGAGCCTGGCAGGAGCTGCAGGCATTGCCCCAAGGGTCAGAGACCGGAATAGGCCACCCACTCTGGCTGCTTCCCCTCTCAGTTGGCTGCCCCTCACACAAGGAAATGGCTACCCCACTCCTCCAAGCAGTTTGTGGCTGAGGATTGCACCACCCCCCTAGTCCCTAGTTCCCTCATTAGACAGCAGAACTCTGCCTTCATCTTATGCATCAGGAGTAAGTACACTAAGAGCAAGGAGGAGCCAGAAAACATCTGGGTTTCTTTAGAAAACCCTGTATCATGTGAATACCAACTCTGAGTACCAAGGAGGGGTCCTGACTTGTCCAGGTATCCGGGCAATGTGGATGTCCAGAGTTGCACTCAGAACTCAACCAGGCAGACATTAGGCTGATGTTGTAAAATTCCATTCAGAACAAGAGCCACATATAACCATGTTTCTATAAAAGAAAATCGGTATATTTTATGCTTCTTTAGAATGAGCGTTTTGAAGTTTACAAAGACTTTGTTTTTATGAAATGGATTCAACGATATATCACTATCACTGCCTTTGATATTAAAGCTGTAGAGTGGAGAACACTGAGAAGATATGAAAACAATTCATTCATTTTCTCAGGGCGGGTTTCAGAGTTTTTACTTTTGGTCCACACTGTAACAAGGCACCAAGCATACCTGATGTCTTTCTCCACATTCTTACAGTCAAATGGAGAATACAGGCAATAAAAATGTCATTGCGTAACGGTAAAAGTGACAAGGGTCGTGAATGGTCCTGTAGAAAGGATTAGTGAGGGCTTACTACCATTGGAAGTCAGAGGAGGTCAGCAGATGACAAGGTGCCAGTGTGCTGCTAATGAGCAGAAAAGAGCAGTCTGGGGTTGGGGATTTAGCTCAGCGGTAGAGCGCTTGCCTAGCACACGCAAGGCCCTGGGTTCGGTCCCCAGCTCCGGAAAAAAAAGAAAAAGAAAAGAAAAGAGCAGTCTGGTAATGGGAAAGCCTGGATAGAGACTTGAGGCTGGAAGAGAACTTACAAAGTTCTAGAAACTGTAAGACACTGACATAGTAAAGACAGGAATAACCAAGGGAGAGAGGCAAGTGGAAGTCTAGCCTCTTCAGGTCTTGTGGACTATGACGAAGGGTATGGGCTTCATATTAAAGGAAAGGGAAGTCAGGGAAGAGTTTTCAGCAAGAAAATGCAATGTATAATCTTGATTTTTAAACACACTGCTCTGCTTGATGAGTGTATCAGGAATAGGGAACAGTCCTGGAGAAGCCATTGTACAAGCCATCAACAGGGACAGAGAAAGGGTGGCTCAATATAACCGTTTCCCAATTCTGGAAGGCAACGCTTCTTTTGTGTTTTAGGACATACTTATGTATAATGCATACATTTGGACAGTTTTAGAAAGGAAATCAGAACTTTTAGGATCTTCCTAGTCCTAATCAATGGTTTTGCTATCCAGCTCTTCTGGCGGTCAATCCCCACACCCATACATTTCTCCTTAGAAAGTGCTCCCTGGTTTGACCCTGTTGCTCTATGAGTCCTGCTGCTCTATCAGTCCTGCTAGCTCTCTCTAGCTTGCACACTCCATCACTGGAGAAAACACATCTGGGAAGCAGCTGCCTGGCAATTATCACGGAACCATCTCCTGATCCAGTTGAAGCTGGGGTGGAGAGGAGACAAGGGGACTAAGGAGAAAACATGGATTCTTCATGGTATAAGATAAGGGTGGAGTATTGAGGCACCACTTCATTATTTTGGAGATAGGCCTCCAGGGTAGCTGATAAATTTACAACTGGCTGCTGTGTCTTCCTTTAATTCCTACAAGGCCAGATGTGTCCCACAGCTGCATACCATCTGCCACCCGCCACCACTGGGGAAGCTGCAGTTGGAGCCTAAAGACAGAAGGGAGAAGGGTAAGCTCCTCTTTGGCTCTGGCGGGCTTACTGTGGGGGATCAGCAATCAAGACTTCCCATAAAGTGGGCATAGAGCCTGGTGTTCTGTACAACCACTCCCTCTAAAGTGCCCTGGAGTTTCTAAACTGCTTCCCCACCAATGGTTCCAACGCTAGCTTCCAAACTTTATCTCTCTATTTGTTCTGCTCGTTGATCTTTTTCTTTACTCCCTACTCCAAATGTACCCTGAGTTCCCAACCTGGGTCATGGTGAGTCTAACTGCAACCAGTCAAGCTGACATCTAATCCTCCCTGAGAAAGAGAGCACAGTCCTGTCCAGCAGATGATGTTATCGGCCCCACCCTGGGCTCCAGGCTTGGCTCAGTCCAGACATATGGATCTTTTTAAAGACTTATGCAATTTGGCATCCCCATTTCACACTCTGCAAGCCCTGCTGCTTTGACACTGTATGCTGGGAATGCACCCAGAGAGGGAGGGAATGGATCTGTGCAGGCTTTTATTCTCTTTTCCTTGTCATTTCTCCTGGCAACTTCCTGCTCAATTTGGAAAACAAAAAGTTTTCTCTTCTTGACTCAGACCTTGCCTAAAAACAGGAAAGAAAAAAAAATTAGGGAAAGAAAAGAGAAAATGGGGGAAAGGAAAGAATATAGAATGGGCTTGTGAATATTCTGGTCAGTTTTTCAAGACAAAACCTGGGAACCCCTCAGTCACCAACACAGTCTGTTCCTCCTCCTCTTCTTCACCTCCCCTCCATGTGAACAGACATAGATTCCAGTTTCTTTGAATCTCCTGGTTTGCACAGTATATAACCTGAGCACCATCTGTTACACAACAGCTTCCCCCATCACTTAATCCACCCTGAGGTTTTGGTGGGTGAATTGAGCCTTGCTCTGGGTTCTCAGAAAGACCCTTCTTTTGTGGAGACAAAAATATGTCTCCGAATTGCCCACCACTCCGAAACCCAATCTAGACACGGGAAACTGATAAGTCTTGGGATGAGGGGAACTCTTATGTTACCCATAGAAGAAAGAATGCCTTCTCTGCTTAGAGTACAGCAGCTGCACTGTTAAGGGAGGGGTCCTGGCACTCAGCTCTTACTCTTCCAGCATGAATCCCCTGGTGGCCCTAGCTGAGAAGTCTGCAAAACTTGAACCCAAGGGTGGGGACATTTTGGTTGCAAATGCTAATTGGGAGTGTCCAGAACTTTATAGGAATTTGGCGATCTCTGAGCCATCCCCACACTCAGCCTCTAAGGTGACCTTTTTGCAGGCTGTAGGCCCAACTTAGCGAGGAAGGAAGAAAAACTTCATTTCACCCCTTTCTTCCAAAACTGGGGATGGACTGAGCACTGTGTTATAATTTGATAGAAAGGTCCTCTGTGTGAAGTCAGAACAGTTGGACAGATGTTTGCTTTGTAGCCAAGTTTAAAACAGCCAGTCTAATGCTTGGGCATTCTTATTGTACTTTACACGAAAGCACCTCCCTTGAGTTTGCAGACATAAGCTGATTGGTTTCTGCCCTTTTCAGCCTGTTGGGGTGGGAACCAGATGTAGTACAGGGTGTAAGAAGAGTCATCTTGAGAGGATTCCGGTTCTCTCCAGTAAAGCAAATTGTTGTCCTAATCTACTTTGTGGAAAGGAGGAGGAGGAGGAGGGGAGGAGGAGGGAAGGGGGAGGAGGAAGAGAAGGGGAGGAGGAGGGGGGGAGGAGAAGAAGGAGGAGGAGGAGGAGGGGAGGAGGAGGAAGAGAGGAGGAGAAAGAGGAGGAGGAGGAGAGAAGAGGAGGAGGAGGAGGAGGAGGAGGAAGAGGAGGAGGAAGAGGAGGAGGAGGAGGAGGAGGAGGAGGAGGGGGGGGGGGAGGGGGGAGGAGGAGGTTTCTATATTCTTGAATGAATTTTTCATCTTGGAGTTTTCCTGGCTTGATTGTCCCCTGACCCTAGGAATCTCCTCAGAGCCCCTGGCTTTAATGGAGACACACACAGTGACTTGTGGCACTTATGCTAAGCTATATCTGCACCATCACAAAGATTTTTCCAGTTTAGAAGAGACTTAGAAAAAGGAGGAGAGGCATTACTAGCACTCCAACATGCTACATTCATACAAAGCAGAAGGTCTCAAAAAGCTACTTCCCAGTACAGAGGAGCATCACTCAAGTTTCCTTCATTAACATTTGGACAAGCTATGCTCACCCCTCATAAGACTGTTTCCACAATGACCCAGACCTGACACAGCCAAAGAAAACTAGTATAGTAGTGTAGCTACTACACTCTGTTCCTTTGTAAAAGGAAAATATGCTTATTAACGATTACTTGCAAAATAGTGCATGCTTATTGTGAAAAATAAATGCATTGCATGTAAGATGTAGGAATAAGAAAGTGAATATTTCTCATAACTCCAGCACCTAGAATGTGATGGTTTCAATGAGATAGACACATATGTTTGAATGCTTGATCCCTAGTTGAGGTGTGGCCTATAAAAGGAAGTGTCCTGGGAATGGGCTTTAGGTTTCAAAGGCTCACTCCTTCCCTAGTGTGCTCTGTCTCCTGCTTGTGGATCCACATGAAAACTCTCCACTCTTCCTGGGCCATGCCTTTGTTTAGCCTTCATGGACTGCAACCATCTGAAACTATAAGCCTAATTATAAGTTTTTTTTTATAAGTTACCTTGGTTGTGGTGTTTTGTCACAGCAAGGGAAAAATAACTAAGACACGAAATAATCATATGCATCATATATAATACATTATCACCATCTACAGTGACTTTTTGCCTCTTTTTCAATAAAATACCTTACAACGATATACTTTTATTGTGCTCTCACAAACTCCTAATAGCTATAGCAAAGAGAAACACTGTAGATCGTATGTATGAATCCAGCTCAGAGGCCATCTCTTCTCTTTACTTACAAGTTGGTTGTTTTATAGGCCAAACTTATAGGTGGTCTTGGGTCCATGGTTGGATAAGAGAGGAAACACGGGCATTGCTTTCCTGACCCTTTTCCTGAACATCAATTAAACATTAGTCCTGATATCTCTTCCAATGAACAGCCTCACTCATACAAGTGCAAGAAATGGTGTTTTCACTCTGCAGCTCACTTAAAGTTACTTATATATAAGATAGCTATATGCAATATATTTATAAGATGCATATATAAGATATATTTATATAAAATATGTAAGAATCTGAAAACTTTTCTGTTAGACATGTAAAAACTAAGATAGAAATGATTCAAAGACAATTAATTCTATTATTAAAATACTAATTATTGTTTAAACAATAAATTGTATTTTCATATATTAGCAACAAAAATATTAACTATAAGATATCATGTTCGCAATACCCTTGTAACACTTGCAAGCAGTGCTAAGTTAGCAGGAAGATCTCTACGAACATTCAGAGACCAGAGAAAAGAGTTGAGTGAATGCCTTGCTCCGAAACATGGTGCATTCGAGGAATAACCCTGATGAAACATAAATTAGAACCACTTCAGGGAAAGCCACTAACTTTAGCAAAGACTTAAACAATGGATAGGCATATCTAGTTCATGGAAGTACAGATATATTCAGTTCTGCCTGAATTAATCTGTGTAATAATTTTAGTCATAATTCAAAGGAGTGGAGCAAAGTATGGTGGTGGAGCTTGTGATCCTGGCGCTGAGGGGACAGAGGCTGTAACACCTCAAATATGAAGACTGCTTATGCAACAAAATGAAAGTTGCCTCAAAAACAAACAAAAAATAACAAAGAGAGGGGGAAAGCAGGGGAAGCAGAGAATAAAAAGAAAATCTAAGAGGATAATTTGGGAGAGGATCAGATAATCTATTATCAAATTTTAATTATGCACTGAAGAATAATGATCCAAAGATAGGGCAATTCTGAAGAAAATAAAGGGAGGTCACTTGTCTGAAAAAAAAATAGTACTTACTGAAAATGAAATTAAATAGGAGGATAATGCAGTCAGCGTGAGACATGGTGTGTTGTACAGGGCAGATGAACCAGCACACGAGTATGGCAGATAACTAAAAACTTAGGTCAGGTCAGCTGAGTGGAGATTACACAGAAAGAAAGAAAAAAGCTTGGGACAGGGTACTCTGTATGAATAGTATTTGGGCACAGATTTTTGTCAGTTATTTCTGCTGCATCTCTCAGTTCAATCCTCACCCTTCTATCTTCTTCTTGGTGATACACTTGTTCCGCCAACACGAAACATCCAATTCTGCCACAGAGGACGAGAAAACCAAACAGAATTCATCAGACACATTAACTACAGATTATAGTAATCTGTGAGACGCTGACAGAATTCAGAACAAGTGCTAAAAATAGGAAGTCAGTAACTGGAGTGACATGTAAAATTAAAAATATATAAAATATACTGTAAAATGATGAAACAAAGTAGGATATGGCTTACAGGTCGAAAGAAACAGGGAAGCAAACCATAACCAGCAGAAACAACCATGTCATCTCTGGGCCAAGAGTTATGTTACTCCTAAACCGCTTATTTATTAGTGACATTGTTCTGAGTCCTTGTATGTTCTGTCCAAAAATGCTGACAGAAGAGATGGCTGCCCAGAACACCAATAAGCTATGTAAGTTGGCCTCAGCCCAGGCCTCTCCCAGTAAAACAACCGTACATGACTGCTTTATCCCACAGCCTCTCTTCTTATCCTAATATAAGTTACAACCTCCTGTTGAAAACACAAGATCCAGATGGCACATGTATTTGCACCCCATCCCGAGGATTAGACTTCCCCAACGCTTGTCTCTTGATTCTGGCATTTTATGCCCTAAATAACCTTTGTGACTGCCTCATACTAATGTGGTCTGGGCACTCCTGGTCTGCATCCTTTAGAATGGGTTGCCTGTTATTGAAGACAGCCACCATATCAAGATAATTCCTCACAAGACACTGAGTGTGAGAATGAGCAGGCCAAATGTTCCAAAATTTACTGTCAGTACGTGCTGGTCTGATTATGTCTGAAGGAGGCCCTGGAGAGCAGGAAGAACAAAGGAGGGACTCCCTTTTAGAGTGTGGATTCTCACAGCTCCCCTCCGGTACCTGGCATTGCCACCATTAAGGATCTTTGCACACTGGGACAGTCCCTGAGTGCTTTCAACAAATTTAAAAGAATATTTGCAACATGGGTAATGGGGAGGGAGCTTTAGTTCCAAAGTATGAAACAAAGAAAAATAGAAATAAAAAATGCTTCATTAATGTCCATGAAGAGTAACTTAAAATATAAGCTAAAATTTGACTCATTAATAATAAAGGTGTTAGGGTTTGGATTAAGACAAAATGACAAATGTATTTTAAACTTTGGATTCATTGAAATCTTTCATTTCTATGGTTCAAATATATTTTTTTTCTAAATTTCATATCCTAATCTGCAAATTTAAATTTGAATGGTATTTGGGGACTCTGTCGTGCTGAGCAAATGGACCTATTTAAAGATTAGTGGGCAATCCAGGGGAGGGGTCTGGATCCAAATTGAGAGAACTTTTGACTCATTTGTCTTACCATATGATTCCCTCTGACACGCTATGATACAACCAAAAGGGTTCTCAACAGACATAGTTGATGCAGGGACTTAAACTACTAATGGTCTAGAACAATGAAGCAAAATAAATTTGTTCTTGTTTTTAAGTTTTCTTTTTGTTTATGGGAGGGGGAAGTCCTTTGAAACAACATCTTGTATACCTCAGTCTGGACTCAAACTTGCTAATAATATAGCTGGAAATGACTTTTATTTCCTCATCATCCTGCTCCTAGCATTCTTTATTCTTTATAAAGTATCAAGCCTCAGACATTTTGTTAAAGAGAACTAAGATATTTACTGTTTTTCACATCAACGGTATTATATTTCACAGTCTATTTTTATCTGGGATGAAGTGTTTTGCAGAGGACGGTGAAGGTACAGGACACTCGGTGATAAGTGTGGCCGTGACCTTTAAGACCTCACAAAGGGTCCCACTGAGCTGCTCCTGATGCGTTCCTTTTACACTCTCTACTTCAAGTATAGCTATAATAGCTAGTGGCTTCTGGAATCAGTTTAGGAGACGGGGTGTGGAAGCAGGGATGTTGAGGGGCAGACTTGGAGGACTAAAGGAGAAATGATGGCTCGATTCTACCTGGTCTGAGAGTTGTCAGAAGGTTGAGGCAGTAAGAAGACTCACTTATGTGCTGGGAGAAGGTGTGTGCTGTGAGTGATGTGTCTCAGGGCTGCATGCTGAGGGCCAGTCCTCCTTTGTGCTTTGTATTATGATTGCATTACAGTTCTGCAGACCAGAAAAATACAGCTTTGGTTTCTCTGAGGAATGGATCTCTAACCTCCCCAGATGTCTACATTCACTTCTTTTGTCCTTACACTTGTAGTTAGGAGGTATTCTTTTTCTTTCAGAACCTCTTGAACTTTAACACACGTAAGAATGACACACAGCATATATTACAAGTTAAGATTCTTGGCACTCAGCCTTGATTCTGCTTCTATATGGATTTTGATTTCAGAAACTTTTGCATGGGATCAACATCTCTCACTCTCCTTCCCGACTCTGCTCCCAAATCTAGTTAAGAAGTTCAAGTACAAAATATAAGTTTCCTATGGTCCCATTTCCCATGGTACAAAAGACAAAAGATCTTTAAAGTAACCAGAGGAGAGCCTTGAACAACGGTACACCTATATTCCTACCACTCAGGAAACCGAGGTAGGATTCTTTTGAGTCCACGGCCATTTGGGGATACAGAGTGAGATCCTGTCTCAAAATACTTTAACTAATTAATTAAACTAACAGAGAAAACATCCGGAAGTAAAGGTAGACTCAAATGAACCAATTCTTTCCCTTTAGGCTATGTGACCAGACAGTGTGGGAAAAGTAGGGCTAGGTATCTGCAGTCATGATCACAGACCCCTCTGCCTTATCTTAACTTCTCCCTCTGCTATCATCTGCCTGGTCTTGCTCTCCTCTTCTCCTGCCTTGATCTTCCTGACCTGTGACTAGTCTGACTACCCAACTCGAATCCTGCAATCCAGTGCATCAACAAGCAGAACCATTGCTTGGAGAAGCACAATAAGTAGGGGAGGGTAGGAGTCCAAGGAATCCTTTGTCTGAAGGTAGGGCAAGTAAAGCTCCCATAGAATCAGGAAACTTAAATCCAGGGTTGAAGAGGGGACACTGGAGAAAAGCCACGTGCTGTGGAGTAGCTATACTATCTTTATAGTATTGGGAATTGCTATGACCCAACTAACAAGAAAATATGAAAGATCACAGCAAAATTAATACAAATTCTGTGGATTTTTGCTGGAAAATTAGTGTAAAAGAGAGATGGCAGAACAGCAGATAGGCCAGACGTGTGAAAAAGCTATTAGTGTCCTATTTGTGTCCTGCTCACTTTTAACATGCAGCACAGATGCCACTGTAACTATCATTAAAGGATTTGTGTTATTTCCTACTTAGCTGGAAATCGTATTCCTGTAAACTCAGCCATACACAGTGGCTTCCTACCACACTTAAAACTTGAAAATAAAGAAATCAGAAAGGAGAAATTTAACCCTGCCCAGACGCAGCCAAGATGACACAGGGTTAAAAGTGAAGTAGGGGAGTTCAAAGACCCACTGTCCGGATCTGCCCAGTTAGCCGCCGACTTGGCAATCTCCCAGGTCATCTGTCTGCAGCCCCAACCTCACTGCTCAGGTTCAGGGCTTTTGGATTCACCGGGAACTTTGTCAACAGTCAAGGAGAGGGGCTGGCCTCGCCAAGACACAACAGGGAGGGGATAAACCAGCATCCCCCACCCCCTCCGGACAGGGAGCAGGGGAGGAGAGCCAGTATCCCCCACCCCTGCGCAGGGCGGAGGAGCGCGTCCCGCGCCGGGCCGCCTCCTGCACCGAGCGCATCTCCGGAGCGGTGCGTGAGAATGCCGGTCCACAGGGGCGCGCGCGCGGGTCTCCTGCTGCCGTGGGGCTGGGTAGCTCTCTGCCTGATGAGTCTGCTGCGTGAGTATTAACAGCTGAGGGCCAGAGGGTCAGGTTGTGGGCCGGGAGGAGGGAAGACCCCGGCCGCTGATCTCACCTGGGAATCCTTAGCTGGAACTAGGTGTGAGCTTACTCTGGTAGTGCTCGGTGATGCCAGCTCCTCTGCGTGGCTGAAGGTGCAGAGCTCAAAGTTGGAGCTAGAACGCAGACAGAAGGAAGGAAAAGTTCTGTAACTCTCCTTAATTGAGAAAACAAGGGCTTCCAGAGAAGGGTCCAGACACCCATTGTTTCCCGAACATGGACATAAAGAATTTGTGAGGTTAGCCATTCCCAGTAAGGGCCAGGAAACCTTCAAGGAGGACTGAGGGAAGTTAGTGGAGGAGTCTGGAATAAAGAAGAGGCAGAGAAAAAAATAGGACAATTTTAAATTTCAGATTAGAAAGCTAGAGTCGCCCCTGCAGAAACCATGCAGATGCTAGTAGGGAGGTGGTTTGGTGTACACACCAAGTCCTTCTGCTCACCAGTCTTCCCCATGCACACACATTCATTGCTCTTTGGAATTTTCTTGCTCTGCTTCCTTTCAGAGTCTAAAGCTGGTGGACAGGCCAAGACACCTCCTGCTGCCCACGCGTACTCTTACTTCTTAAGCGCTTCCCCTCTTAGGTTGGCAAAAAAATAGTATTCGCTCTGTCTATAGCAAACTTTACTGCATTGGGGGGGGGGGGTTGTTCTTCATCCCAACTCGTGTTCTTAGAGGTTTTCAGTGTTGTGAGTTACTCATTTTGCTTTTAACCCTTCGGAGCTCCTAAATCGCCATTGTATACCTTAAAGGTCACTCACCATGGCTCTGTAGAGTGAGTGACCTAGATCTACCCACAAGATCTCTTTGCTTCCAGTCTTCTGTGCAGTCGCCTTTGGGTCCACTCCAAAAAGAGCTGGCTGAGGAGAAGTTTAGTTAGGTTCTGGGTTCACATGATTGGCAGCCCCAGACATGTCCATTTAGATGGAGTAAAACTGCTTAGACTAAAATGCCCAGAATGATGCCACCCTGTGCACAGGTGGGTGACCATGGGCTGGAGTCCTCATCAGATGCTCTGTACTTACTCTTTTGGTTCCTTAGGCTCAGCACTGACCCAAGCCTGGGTGGAGTGCTGTCTTTTCTTATTTCCTCAGCTGGCCAGTGTCAACCTTGTCTTGGGCTGAAGGGGGCAGGGTGGAAAGAGCATACGAACCTCTGCAAACCTTGAGGAAATATCGGTGAAAATATCGGTGTCTCAGCTTTAGGGTAAAGGGCAGGGCTGGGGCTGCCATTCCCAACCCAGCTAGACTTTATAAGCCAACCAAGGCTCTGTACTTTCTCCAAGAACTTCCCGGGGTTTGTGTTGGGATTCTTTTTGTTTGTTAATACTATTATTTTCTGTCCTGGAATAAATTAAACCAATGACTTATGTAATTTAAATGCCCACAGTAGACAACTGTGCTGTTGTTACTGGGAAATTTGGTATAGAATGGAAACTCATTCTAAAGAGATAGGTCTCTTCTGTCCCACAAGACGCTAGTGTAAACACCTACCAGACGACCACAAGCGTCACTTTTTCAGGGGCAAGAGAGATTAGTGACCAGAGTCTGACTTGTGGCTAGTAACCACCAGGCAACACTTTCGTGCTCCAGCTGACCTAAAAGTCTATCAGGTGACTAAGAACCCTTTTTACCTGGGTATCCCTCCCCAGGGCCTCTTTTCCCTTACTCCAACACTACCTCCAGCCCCTACTCACATTTCTTTTCTTCCTTTGGATTCTTTGAATCTGATGATCCCACAACAATATCCTGCCTGGGGCTGCATGTAAGAAGGGAAAAAGAAAAGGGAAAATACTTTTATCAGATATTTTTCCAGAAGGGAAAAGCCTCCACCCTTTACTCCCTGCTACATGGTAAGGAGGAGTAAGAATTTTGGAACTGCCAAGTAATTCAGTGATTGGAGTGCTCCCCCTTGAAGGACTAGACCAGGCTCCACAACCTCTGCAAATGCACTTCTTCATCTTGGTCAGCAGTACTGCCTGGCTGATAAGCAGGCAAGGGCCTAGGCCTCTCCCTTATCCCTTTGGCTCCACCCCCTTGGACCTGTTCATTTGAGTTGCCCTTACTGCTTTCCTTTCCTGAGTGGTCTTTGTCTCCAAAAACTCAGAGCAAGGAGTGCCAAAATTGTTGTAGATAAAGTTAGGGACAAAATCCTGGAAGAAAAAAAAAAAAAAAAAGTAAAGAGGGAGTAGATTCCACTGTCTATGCTCCCTGAGGAACTGAGCTTTCTTTCAGTGATCCCCAGCTCCAGGCTCCAGTACCTGGGTTTCCTTCTCTCATTGACTTTGGTTCATTTGACTAAATGTCCTGTAATGTGGCGAATTAAAAAAAAATATGAAGATATAGAAAAAAGGACACAAATTCACCTCTAAAAGAAATGTGCATAGTAGCCAGGGCAAAATTTTCATATTATTGATAGGGGGAGGCTTTGACATTTCTAATGATAATATTTTCTTCTTCTGTTGGCTAAAACATAGAAACGTAGTGTCTTTAAATTTGTTATCAAGTGTCCTGGCTGTGACACAGGGAGAATGGGCATGTATCTTGGGGTGGGGTAGGTAGGATCCAAACAAATTGGAAAAGCCTGGCAAGGTACCTGACCTAAGTGGGATGGTCTGTTGGGAGTGGAAAAATAAAAGGCAAGCCTCCTAGAAGTGGTTATCTCTAGTAGTTTGCTCCATTCCTAAGAAAAATGTAAACAGTTCTTTGGGTGAGAAATCTCAGAATGTTAGACAAATTCTCAATGTTCAAAGGCAGGCAGGGTAGCTAAGTGGGAAGTGGAATCTTCTGTTGGTGTGGGTCAAAAGACTAAGGCAGAAGGACTCCAGAGTCCAAGGTAAACACAGAAGGGTGAAGCTCTTGCATAGCTGGAAGCTTTAAAGGAGATTTCTTATAGAATAGCTTCATTATCACAGTATTAACTAAGATTTCAAGGTGTGCCACGGCCTCCTCTAGCTAACCTGAAATTTCACTCCATGCTTTTAAAATTGCCCAAGCAGAGCAGGTTTGCCAGAGAAGGACTCCAGGAGACTGAAGAAAATGGTGCTTGGCTGACTGACTTGCAGAAATGATAGTAGTGACCATGGCACTAAGCTGCCATGCAAGAATGAATGGGACCAGACAAATGAAAGGAAAGGCAAGTAGAAGAAATGTAGGCCTCTCGAGGATCCACAGAAGTTACTTGAATATAATGGGGAAGTTTCAGTGCAGTGTGGATGACCAGGCCAGTTTATGCAGACAACTCTGCCTTATCTCTGAAACCAAGGAAAGTTTCTGTCAAGCCCTTTGTTCTAGTCCAGCAATGACTCAAACTCGTGGTGCATAACAGGTGTGAAGTGACTCTAAGATGATTTTTTTTGAATGTTCACTTACCTACTAATGAGCTCACCCTATAAAAAAACAATCAAACTGCATTTAGTTCTCTTCCTGTATCACTGTGAAATTAGCTTTTTTCTAACTTCTAATCATTGTCCAATTTCTATTATTTTGATTGTCTCAAGGTGAATTCAGTTTTCATGAAAACCCCTGAAGACCTATCTAGTCAGCCCCAGTTCTAGAGGGATTTGTGTAAATCATAGCAATGCCAAGGCCTAAAGGAGAAAAGGAGTCAGATGATCCCTTATTTTGTGTTTGCCTCAGAACTTTTTACGATCCTTTACATGTTTGTGGTGCTTAAGAAAAAATGCACTTACTGTGAAAGTGAAATTAGTCTCCAAGAGGGTTGTTTACAAACCTTGCTAATGAAGGGCAAGACCAAAAGCATCTCAGGCTTGGGATCTGGGGATCTTGGCTTTCGGTGCATGTGACTTTGTATGATTTTATGACACTTGAATAAATAGATGACATGCTTGACTCACTGACTGACCACACAGTATCAACCCCAACACAGAGCTTGCCTTAGGAGCTATAGTTTGCCAACTCTTGATCTGGATGAAATAAAATCAGGTCTTTGACAATGTGACTTGGATTCTAGAATTTTCCTCATTATATAGAGATAATTGGATATCTTTACACAGTCACTCCCTAATTTAATAAATTTCCTCTTTAAACAGAACATTAGAGCCAGTAAGATAGCTCATTGGGTAAAAGCATGTGCCATGCAAGTTTGAGGACCAGAGTTTGATTCCCAGAACACAAATGGTAGGAGAAAAATGACTGTAAATCCTCTGGCTTCCATGTGTGCTGTGGTACACCCTTGTCTGCACTTCTCTCCCTCTCCGTCTTCCTCTCCCTCTCCCTCTTCCTCTCCCTCCTCCTCTCCCTCTCCCTCTTCCTCTCCCTTTCTCCCTCCAATCTCTTTGTCACACACATTCACACTTAATCATAATAATTAATAGTAATAAATAATAATAAACCACAGAGTATCAGAGTAAGACAAGAATGTTCTAGGTGGTGAGAGTGAGTAACACTGCTCAACCCTGTTGTCTGTCCTAGCATTGCAGGATCTGCTAAGCATCCTGAGTAAAACACATGTATGCTTTAAAAAAAAAGTCTTGATATTCAAGAAAATTTATAACCTAAGTCAGGAGAAAGACAGTTAAACCTCTCTTGAGGAAGAGACTTGTGGGACTTTGTACCAGATGAGTGAGAGAGATAAGTTCTGCTCCGCAAAAGCAGAAGGAAGGGCCTTTTCATAACGATAGTCAAAGACCAGACAGTCTGGCTACTTTGTATTTCCTCACCTTCTTTGTTCCTCAGAACAACCAGGAGTCAGGGCCTACTTTGATTTCATTTTACTGGAGAAGTTTAAAAGTTCTCAATTGACTTGGAGCCATACAGCTAGAACACAGGAGAGAAGCACCTGGGGCATCTATCTACAAGGCTTGGTTGGTCTCTCTGTCTATGGGCAGTTCTGCCTTCAAAATGGTAGTCCAGTAGCTCACCTCTCAGGGATGTGACTTTACCACAGATATATTCAGAACTGTTGTACTGGCTAGGGGCTGGCAGAGAAGGAGATCAGAAAATATCAGAAAAAGAACTAAAACTATCCTGGTGCATCCCAGTAATCTCAGCACTCAGGAGTCTTAGACAAGGTGAACAGGAGTGCAACACCATTCTTAGCTAAAGTGAGTTGCATAAGGTATCATTTAGCCTGGGCTACATGACACCGCTCTAAAACAAAACAAAACAACAAACACCCCCAAAACTCTAAAACTAAAGATATCTGGAAAAATTAGACCCAGAATGTATGGAAAATTGGTGATTAAGTAACAACTTAGAATATCTAACTTTTTTTTTACCAAAACTGGAATATAAAATATAAATCTCCAATTTATGAACATTGAGTAAAATTTTTTCAAAGTATAGTACACATGCCTTTGCTTCGTCAGAGCACCTACCCTTATAACTTTAACTTTCATGATTCAAGTGTCTGTTTTTCATTTTGAAATTTCAGTTTCTTAGTTTTCAGCTGTTGTTTCTCCCTGTTTCTATTTTTCAACTTTGACTGGAATATCAAGATAACCAGGCTTACATTAATATTGTATTACCTACATAAGTACCTGTGACGTCAGTATGTGAATTTCACTACACGAATTCTTGGTGTTATATATGTTGGTGTAAATCCTCATTTAAAAGCTTGCCAATAGCTTGTCTCCTGTCTTGTTCCAAGTTTGTTAAGTGAAGGTTTGACAGGAAGAAGTTAGAAAGATGACTTAGGGATTGAGAGCACTCGCTGTTACTGCAGAGAATACAGGCTCCACCTCCATTTGGCAGCTTACAACCTTCTGTAACTCTAGTTCGAGGGGATCCAACTTTTTCTTCTGGTCCCCTTTGGTACATATGTGGTAGACATACATACAGAGCTACTAGAATGACTAGGTTAAATAGAGTATTTGAGGTGGCAAAGGGCGTATTAGGAACTAAATTTAGGAGCAGGATTTTACTTAGTTCAGAGTTAATCTATCTTCCTGAGGATTGAGAGAGAGAGAACTCTTCCTCATGTCCATGTGGAATGGAAGAAAGGTTTCCTTCCTTGTTTTTCAGCATCTGAAACGCTTTCAGGGACTGTGGGCTTCTCTTATTCCCTTCTAGCATGGGAATCAGAAATTCGGATAGTTTAAGGTAGTAGATATAGGTAGAAAGAGACACATTGCCAGCCTGAGTAGAGCCTTCCTTTATGACCCATTAGTTCTGCAAAAGAGCCCTATAGGCTAAGGCCTAGTGATGTATCACAGAAGGACCTGTGCTATAGTTTGTAAGTCAGGAGTAGCTCCTAGTCTAGGGCTATGGTAGTCTCTCTTGGTAAGCTAGTTCTTATATAGCTCTTCACTTAACCTTGCTTTCTGTCCCTCTGTTCTGTTCCTGTAGCCTCAAAGCTTTGCTGCTTACCCTAGGTTTGGAGCTATACATCTGTCTTGGGTCCTCTTTTCATTTGCAATCTGGCCAAAGAGTGGGAGGGATGAGGCTGCTACAGCTGGGAGCCCATCCCCAGCAGGTCCATGGCTAGCTTGGATCTGGACTTGATTCACTGTTCTGGAACAGGCACCTCTGTCTTTAGAACTAGCAGCGGGTCTCTCTTCACATCTGGAAAAGTTCAAAATTGTTTGTCTGGGTGAAGGAGGCCCCTTGGGGGAGGGGTTCAAAAGCATGACATCATCTCAGCCAGGCCTGGTTTCCTTTGGGGTTGGGCCAGCCTAGACCAGATGGGATTCCCAGGAATTGACGTGTTTGAGTGGAGCAAAGGAGGGTGTGGGCAGAAAGAAGGATTTCAAAGGGAACTCAGGGGATATCTTAGAATGATACATTGAGAATATGATTCCTTTAATTCATTGTATGAATGCTACCACCACTTGCTCCTATAATAAATTCATGACTTAGGGTCGGATTGATGGGGTCCTATCTTAATAAAGAAGTAGCTTAGATTGGCTTCTGTATCTAAACCAAATAGGAATACAAATATACCCTGGACCATGGATGTACCCATTGTGATACTGAAGTTCACCCTTGGGACATCACAGGTTAATGCAGGTCTGGATGTGAGCAAAGAGCTGTTGGACAAGGTGTATGAAGACTTGTAGTCTCCAAAGTGTGCTCTAGAAGGGAGGGTCATCCTGGGTTGCCCATACAGGAAATAAAACAGGCTTTGGGACACATAGGGTACAAGGTCAAGGTTTTCCTTCCTAAGTCTAAGGATATATAGAAGAATATGAATGCATAGATCAAGAATCATTCTAACTTAGTAGTTTGATTTCCTGACAATTCATGTAAAAATAGCCTATATTTAAGGATTAAACTGAGGTGTGCATGCTTGAAAACATGTGGTTCTAGCAAAGCTTTCTGTTCTCCTTCTATGAGAAAGAATGAGAAACCAGGCCTTAGTTCCCATCAAGGTGAGTTCCAGCTTAGAACCTCCTGACAGGAATCTCCAGGTTGCTCACTGAAGTTGAGTTCTTCATTTAAAGAAATGGGTTTGAAGGTCCTGACATTCGTAAATGAGCAAGACTGAGAATGAAAAATTATGTAAGGAGATTTTCACAGAGAAAGTATGAATCTAGATTATTTATGATCGTTAATATATTGAATAGAACTTGACCAAAAAACGAAAGTGTGTAAAATGGAGCTAGAAATATAGCCTCTCACATTTTCAATCCTTGTAATGTTTATATAGGTGATATTTCATATCTTGGTATTTTGCTAAACACATTACAGACATTGACTTATATTTCTGTGTTGCTACAGTTTTTAATTATTTGTTCAGTATATTTCATTATGGAAAGCCTAGTAATAGGAAACTTGTCTGATGTCTAAGAACATATTATTAATGTTTTTCTATTATTATGGGCAGAAGGGAATGTTCCAGTCCATTCACCTAAAGTCATGAAGTCGAATCAGGTGCTGCCATGAGGCTCCGAGACAGTTGGATTCTAACTTGTCCTTATTTCCCTGTAACCTCTGGGTTCACAGATCTAAATAACTTGACTTCTGTTGCCTCGGAGAATTCTACCCAAGGAATATTTCCACCAGTTCCTACAAATGAGTCCACTGAGGAGAGTATCACATCAAGCATCCCTGGAAGTACCAGCCACTACTTGATTGGTCAGGATAGCAATAAGACCACACCAGCCATCTCAGGTAACCAGAAGTACTCAGCTGGGATAGCCTGTTCTCCCACCACAGATGGGGTCATACAAGCCAATGATTTAAGGCAGGGTATTCTTAAATAAGTTCTAAACAGCGTTCTCCATGTTGAAAACATTTGTAGGCCATACATGACAATGGGTCCGGAATAGGACTAACTCATATTAATGCTAAATTCAGCTGCTATAAGCATCAGATTAGATTCCATTGATGGATATCTCTGTTCTCTTCTAAGTGGTGGAAGGTGTGTCTATGTTCAAACTAACTAAAGGTCTTCTGTAGGATAAAATTTTCAGTTTCAGAATTGGAGGGCACCTTGGCTACATTCTAGATCTTGTATGTCCAATCTGATACCTGGCGGCCTCAAGCATCTCAAGTTAGCTACAAATGATGTCCAACATATTTGTCTGATAACATGTTACAATGTTAATGAAAGGGTGGACACCCTTGTTTTATATTATAGCTATGATTCTAACAGCTGACTTGAAATGAATTGGGTCAGGATTAAGATATAAAGTAACCTCACCAAATTCCTATTTCTGTGCAGAAATCCACCAAGCGAGATTGTTTCTGAGTGTACTGTGCAGATGCATATATACTGTTTTGGTGTATTCCAGAGACCACGGTCAACTTTACAGCTACCCCTGGGACCCCTTCAGGCTCTGGAACTCCACACACTTTTTCACAACCACAGACTTACCCAACCGTCACACTGCCTACTACTTCAGACAGTACTTCCACTCCAGAGATGACCTGGAACTCCAGCCTGCCATCTGTAAATGTTTCTGATTATTCACCTAATAATGTCAGCTCTGAGATGATATCAACCACTGAGCCATATGCTCACACATCATCTTCTGTCCCAAGTATTATTAAGGTGGGTGAGTTGGGCCCCAAATGGCAGATTATGCCTCACTGCTCATAAGAGCATGAGATTTAGGTATCTTGGAATCAACATGGAATATGTATGTATTCCATATTGCTAGAAAGGTGAGTCAGGATGAAGATGGGGAGGAGAGGGTGGAGTACAGTGAGAAGTCTGATCTGTGCTTTAGGTTTTGCATTTTGGAGAGATTCTTAGAGATCCTTCTAGTTCTCTGACTCTTCAGAAGCACCATTTCCCTTTGGGAATATTTGTATCTGTCCACTGTCTACTGGGGTTGTCTTTCTGAAAATATTTAGGGCACAGTATTTCTCACATATGTGAGGGCTTAGTGGCTGTCCCAGACACAGAATGGCAGTAAGGATGTGACCTGCAGAATTGAGAACTGAACACATAGGGGTGGTGAGTTCAGTCTGACCTTCTTGGCTTTGAGCTTGTGGCAATCACAGCTTTCAATCTGAAGGACATGAGAGCATGTGGCCTACAGACAGGCACCAGGGGCCTAGTTCTTGTTTGTATTTAAAGAGGTAGCAGATAAATGCAAAGACTCTTAGGGGTCAAGAGAAAAACAGGTGTCACCAACAGCTGCTTGGCCACTCCATTGTCTGCATGCAATTGACTAAAAAGAAAAACAAAACAATTTCCTCTTTTCTTCTTTAAACATCACCTAAAACAGAGGTTCCCAAGATAAGCAGATAGCCTCTTGCTTATGGTCTAGATTTGTTAACAAAAGGCTTGATTCTCTCATGAGAGAAGTTTATGAGGTGGGAACAAACACTGTAACTGCACTCTGAGTGCCCTTATCTGAAAATCTTCAGTCCAGATTTTTTACTTTGTGATATTTCATCTGACTTTACAATATATAATGAGATATCTTGAGGATAAGATCCAAATCAAAACATAGAACTTGTCTGTGCTTCATATATACCATATGCACATAATTTAAAGGTCACTTTATATCGCACACTTTTCAATAATTTTATACACTCAAAAGTCAGCAGTGTGTATCTCCCACTTGCAGCACCACGTTAGAGATCACAAAGATTTAGATTTTCAAGCATTTTATATTCTGAATTTGTTGAGTAAGGGGTGATCAGTTTTTATTTCAAATCTCACTGGGCATGTCTGAAATCACAACAACCAAAAGGCTGAAGCAAGACAATTATGAGTTGAGGCCAGCACAGGCTGCATAGCTACACGGTGAATTCTGAGCTATAGAATAAGACTTTGTCTCAAAAAAGTAACTAGATAAATAATAGAAATCCCTAGGCACCTGACCAGCTTCCAGTTTCCTTTTTCCTAAACTTTTCAAGAGAATACCTTGTCAGAAATGAGGTGGGGAAGAAATGGGGGGCAAAGATACTTGCATATTCATTTTGTTTTTCTTTTACTATAGGGAGACATCAAATGTTCAGGAATCCGAGGAGTGCCATTTACTCAGGGCATCTGCCTGGAACTAAGTGAAGCATCTAGTTGTGTAAGTTGGCCCTGGTCTTCCTCTCAAGCCCCCAACCGCTCTGAAACTCTGAAGCTACCCTGGTTTGGCCTCCTCAGAATAAAGAATTATTCTTAGCAGAGTCAAGCTATTTCTTATATTGAGCCTTGGATTTGGGCAGTCAGAGGCCCCATCTAGTGAGCAAGAATGGCAAAAACAATTTAAAATAAATTTTGTTATTATTTGATGTCAGATTTAACCTTGCTTTTCTATTGAGAAAGTCCTTGTCATTGCCCAGATATGAACCATTCAACTAAAATGTAACTCAAAAGGGTTACATGTAACTCTTTAGTACACACTGAATTTATTCTCATGTTTATATTAAGTTTTTATATGACCTGGTACTTCAGAGGTATTTATTTGTCAATTTTAAATTTGTTGTGTTTTTATATTATAGTGCTTTTAATATTCAACAAGTCAGATCTTTCCTAATAATACCAGAAAAGTATGGTTCACGACTCTTTTTTTTTAAAAGAAAATCTTAAAAAGCCACACAAATTTGAATAGGAACTTGTCTGAAATCCTTGAGGTTTTTTCCTAGTCTTAATTTATATCTTTTATAATTTTTTTTTATTTAAAATGTTTCCCTATTTGTTCCCACTTCCCCTCAACATATATTTTTTTCTTTGGGGTAGGAATGGAACCCAAGACCTTGTACACACTAGGCAAGTGTTTTGCTGCTGAGGCAAATCCCCAACATTGCTTAGTATAAGTTTAATGGATTTTAAACAAGGATATCCTAACATATATTATAATTTACTATTGTGTAGGGGGTTGGGGATTTAGCTCAGCGGTAGAGCGCTTGCCTAGCAAGCGCAAGGCCCTGGGTTCGGTCCCCAGCTCCGAAAAAAAGATAAAAGAAAAAAAATTACTATTGTGTAGATATTAGAAAATTATTGGAGTCTGAATATATATCTTCAGTTGTGTCCTTCTTGAATCCGTTGATTCTAGGAGCTTCTTGGTTGACTCCTTTTCATTTTTAAAGTGAAATACCAAGGTATCTGTTGTGATTTGTCATTTTTCTTATTCCTTAAAACAATAGTGATTCTTATTTCATTTTCTTGTCAGACTGCATTGGTTAGAATGTATATGGCATGATGGGAATTTTGTGTGTTACAGTAAATCCTGTTCCCCGACAGTAACAAGGCCCTAGAGAAAGAATGGATGTGAAAGAAAAAGTGCTGTTTTCTTTTACAGTAAAATGTTTTCTTACAAATTGGGATGCAGTGAAGGGAAACTTGTAGGTAACAGCTGGCTGCATGGTTTAGACAGACTTTAGGCTATAGGGAACATGCCTTATTTATTTTGGCTACTCAAATAACTGGCTTCTTACCTGAAGCTATCATGTGGGTACCTCTGACTTACAAATCTTTTTAAACTACATATTAAAAAAAATCCTTTAACTTAGAGCATTTAAAAGCGGCAGAAATTATAGATACAAGTTTTTAGAATTGAATAACTCAGTGCAGTTTTCAAAACCATTTAAGGTAAACATAAATAGGCAAAGAACAAGCAACAGTTCATATGTGTCTGATGCCAACATTTTTAACCTTACCGATTGAAGATAAGGAAAAATAATCCCATCATTTTTAGTTTGCCTACTTTAATGGTGTATTCTTTCGTGTGTGTGTGTGTGTGTGTGTGTGTGTGTGTGCCAGGTCTGTGCCAGAATGCTAGTTCTTTGCGCTCAGAATTTAGAGACAACTGCAGAGATTTTTCACATCAGTCTGCTGCTTTTAGGATCACATATAACTGGAGTCATCCTGTAAGATAAGTGTTACTCCAGAAAGAACTTCTCTTTCTATCTGTGGTCTATGCTGTCAGTCTTCTTCATTCCTGACCAGAGAACTCTCTGTGTGTTCCTTTGAGATTGGTGGAGCATCTGTTATCAGGGTCTGGATAGAGCAGCCCTTCCATGTGAGCCAATAACGAGACTTCCACACTTCACAAAGGCTACCACTACAGAACACACGTGAAGTGTCGTCACCCTCCGGTGTTCCCAACACTGTCCATCTCATTTCTTCCTCAGAGCTCTTCCTCCCAAGACCCTAGGAGCCCTCCTGGGGTAATTTTTCTCTGGATCCAGAATTTCTAGCCCTGGCTCCCAATGTTTCAAGTTTCCCTTCCTTGAATCCTGCTAGTTTAATAGTCCGTTGCAAAGGGCACAGTGCCTCCTAGCGGCCATAGGTTGCATGTCTGCTTTGACGTCAGAGGGCTTTTAAGCACTTACTGGCTTTTCTGGTGCAGAGGCTCTTAACATGCGGGTCATGACCCCTTTGGGGGTCAAAGAATACTTACATGGGGGTTGGCTAAGACCATTGGAAAACACAGATATTTACATTAGGATTCATAACAGTAGCAAAATTACAGTTATGAAGTGGTAGCAAAAATAATTTTATGATTGGGTGTTACCACAATGTGAGGAACTGTACTAAAGGGTCACAGCATTGAGAAGTTTAAGAACCACTATACTAGTGGGAGACTCAGGCCCTACCCACGCCTCAAATTAGGAACATAAAGGATTTGGTTTTCCCTGTTAACACATCCTGCATAACACATTTGAAACCAATATCTACCTAACACAAGCTTAAACATAACTGTATATGAGGTTCTCAGCCTTCCCAGCCCTCATTTTGCAAGGTGCATGATGAACACCAAGGAGCTAGCTCTCCCTGTGTGGTTCATTTAAATCTTTTTGTATATACATTCTGTAACACTAACTCCCCACTAACTCTCTTTCTGTTCTGCATCCTTTGCTTCTGAGCATCGTACACATGCTAAGGGATAGCATGTTTTCAAACATGTTGCTTAACCTCAGAGTCCTTAATAGTAGCACATCATGTCTCCCCAGGTTTAATTCCCATTCTCTCCACTTCACTATCTGCTTAATTTAGTGTTTGTGGTCAAGATTCTCAAGATCATTTCTAAAATGTAAGATTACTTTATTTTCTTATATTATGGTCATGTGTGCAGGGGAATTCAAAATTTTTAATTGTGGTTAAAATACCCACAGCGGAAAAAGTACTACCATTACAGTTTCTAATTAAATCTGACTAATGTTGAACATCAACACTACACTTTGCAGCCAATCTCTCTAGAACTCTGTGTATCTTCCTATGACATGGTTCCCCACCACCAGGCAACTACTACTCTCCTGTCTATCTCCATGAACTTAGTTATTCTAGGTACTGATATGAGTAGATTAAATTACTTCTGAATTAAGACTTAATAATATTCCATTATGTTTGTGTACTTCTCTGTCTGTCCACTCATTCACTGGTAGACACTTGTTTTTCCATCTGTTGGCTATTGTGAACAAAGTGGCTATGAACACATATGAACACATTTTATGGCACCCTAATATAAGCTTTTGAGGTAAATCCCAAGCTTTATAATTGCTAAATGATATGGTAATTTTATTTCTGAATTTTAGAGGAAATGCCATATTTTTTTGTTTTGTTTGCACTCTTGGAGATTGAATCCAGGTGTTTGTAGGTACTAAGCTAGTTCTCTATACTATACACACCAGTCCATCTCACTTTTTTTAAATAGTAGCTGTACCATTTGATATTTCTGTAAACATTACACAAGGGCTCTAGTTCCTTCGCATCCTTGTTAGCACCTGCTCACCTCTACTCTCCATTTTAAATACACAGCCAACCTAATGGATGTGAGTAATTATCTCATTATGGTCAGGTTTATATTTCCCTGGTGCTTAGTGATATTGAAAATCTTTTCATGGGCTCCTTGGCATTTGTATCTCTAGAGAAGTATCAATTCAAGTTCTTTGCTACAAGTATAATGTTTTTTGAAACTACTCTATCTATTCAGTGCCCCTGTCTGTTATATTTACTATTTGTAACCATACAACTCTTACATACAACCATATCTTATATGGTTATTTGTAACCATGTAAGATAAAACTTATGAGGTCATTTCTTCAACTGAGGGTCCCTCTTCCCAAATAATTTTTAACTTGTGTCAAGTTGACAAAAAACAAGCAAGCAAACAAACAAACCAAAAAAATCTATTCAGAACACAATGGGGGACAATTTATCCTAGAAATTTAGCATCGTTAAATATCTCAAAGATTCTTTATAAATATGCCTGTACCCTCTTCTCCACCCCAATATTTAGAATTTGAGGATATTCCTCTAGAAAGGTTAGTGATCTTCTTCTTCTTCTTCTTCTTCTTCTTCTTCTTCTTCTTCTTCTTCTTCTTCTTCTTCTTCTTCTTCTTCTTCTTCTTCTTGAGAAAGTAACGTGTGCACAGATGTAGTTAGAAACTCTTAAATGTGATTCTCACAAACAAAATGGTGATTCTGTGGCTTCTTCCTGCCCACTCTCTCATGTTTGCCGCAGTGTCTCCTGGGGGAGGATGTTTATCCTAAGCATCCGGAGAAGCATTGTGTTTTGTTCAGGATCCACCTGCTCCTCTCCAGCACAAACACAATTCATTGGGGCTGGTAGATCCCAGAGTGGGAGGCTGGTCACTGTTATTGCCTTGAATTTAATCCAACAAGCTAGGGAGAGGCCATCCACTTGGGGTGTTAGGCTCAACAACAACTCTTTTTGTTCTTTTGTTTATTTTGTACAATACTAAGTGCAGTATTGGTTCAGAATTACATAACATGCACCATCACCCTCACTACATGGGCACTCAGGAGTCTTACAGTTTAGTCAGAGAGAAATGACAACAGTGAGGCAGAAAATAATCACAGTTTGCATCCCTAAGCATTACAATGAGAACTATGATCATTAGTAAAAATAGTAATATCTACTGTTTAGTACCAATTAGAATCCTTGTGTATTAAATATTTTATACATCACTATAGTGGTCACCACACAGTCAGTTTAGAGATGAGGAACTCAGATGATGACTTGAATAGATTCTAGAAAATTGGAGAGCAAACATTAATGTCCAATTTGCCAAAGCTAAGACTGACTTCCTGGAGGACATGGGATTTGAGTTGAATCTTGCAGGGCATGCAGCAAAACAGAGATGATAGGGTCTTCAGGGTCTTTTCATCTTAATTTATCTATAGTGGGACTAGGCAGACTGCCACGCACCAGACTTGCTTCCCTGCTCCCCTGCCCACTTCCCCAACAGCTGTACCAAAGCATCCTGAGTCATTCTGCTAACACAATTTGGATGTGTCTTTGCCCTCTTTTGCTCTTCTGAAAACGAAAGTGTTTTGTTATACTTTTCTTAAGTTAACTAGTCTTTGTGCTTCAGTTTTTTCATCTGTAAAATAAAATAAGAGAAGAATTACAGTACTCACTTTCTATAATACTGGAAGAGCCAAATAAATAAAAGTGTGAAAGGTACCTAAGATTGAGCATTAGCCATAGGAACAGACATTTGTTTTAACTGCCATATATCTATATCTATATCTATATCTATATCTATATCTATATATATATATATATATAGAGAGAGAGAGAGAGAGAGAGAGAGACAAGAATCTTGATCATGTGGAATTCATAGCTTCTTCTCTTACCTTCCACCATATCCTCACATACAGACAAACAGGCAACACACACACACACACACACACACACACACACACTTTCTGATAGTGCATGACAGCAAGCTTGATAAATATTATAATGACTTTATATTGTCAAAGTACAGCTTCTTAGCACTGGAGAACAGAAGGTTCCATTTTGTTTAGATTTTATTTAGATTCTGTGGGAGATCTGCCCCCCATCTTTTCAAGAAGCAAACATTTTAACCAAAGACTCATAAAGAGCCCTGAGTCATTATGTGTAGTCTCTCCCCTAGCCTGAAGAGCATGGTTTAGGGAAGGTGCTTTGCCCAAGTGGAGAACTTGTAAGGCCACGTCCTTCTGGCCTCACTCATACCCAGTTATTTTCCTACTGCTCTCTGTAATCCCCGAGGGCCTAAGGCCAATCCTGACTTTGTCTGGTGCAGGCACAAAGAAAGTTTTCCTTCCTCAGATCTCAACAAAAGGAAAATACCCAGGTTCCCTTCCAACTGTAAAGACCTTTGGACTTCACTATGGACAGCAGACCTGCCTCCAGACAGGAAGCCTTCTCCAGAAGGCTCAGGTCTGATGATGGTTATAAGCTTCAGCAGTTTTCTCCTAACAGGAATGTTATCAGATCTATGAAGCATTTTCTCCTTTGACATCTGCCATCAAAACTAGAGAAAGTCTTGGTTTGGGTTGTGCGAGGGAGGCCATTGTGATAGGAGGCTCCACAGTAATTCCTGGGCAGAGGGAGAGCCCATTCTGAAGGATATGGTCAGGGCCTCCAACTCCTGAGACTTAGTTGCTAAAAGTGATGGGAGCTTATCTCCCTAGTTCCTGAGTCCTGTAGACCAATCAGCAACCTGAAGGAAGGCATGGAAATTTCATTAAACTTGTTTCTATGTTTTCAAAGGAAACAATATGTCATTGTGAGCAGGGCTTGCCAATATAGTCTTGAGACAGTAAGAAGGAAGGAGCTTCCAGGAGATTGTGTAGCCAATACTCATAGGCTTTCCTCCACACCTCACCTTTGCTGGCTTTTCACTATCATTTAGAGCTGGTGTAACAATAAAGCAAATGATTTTTTGTTATTAATTAGCAGTAAATAGTCACTATTGCATTAATTTGGTGGTGGTGGTGATTCTGAATTCAGTTTGAGCAGCAGGCATATACAGGCAATTATTGAATAAGGAAATATTTCCTGTTTGTATGTTCACATCTTATTTTTTTTTTGCTGTGTTATTGCACATAAGGTAGCATTGATGCTTTACCTTGGAATTCTAGAAAGAAAGATTTCTTGAGGAAGGCATAATAATGTGACTTGAGTCAGAATTCTTACCAGAGACTCTAGATGAGGTTCAGGATTACTAGTAACTTCACCTCTTGGTTTCTTTTCTTTTCTTTTTTTTTTTCTTTTTTCCTTTCTCTCTTCCCAGGAGGAGTTTAAAAAGGAAAAGGGAGAAGAGCTAATTCAAATACTGTGTAAAAAGGAGGAGGCTGAGGCCGACGCTGGTGCTAGTGTCTGCTCCTTGAATCTAGCCCAGTCTGAGGTTAGGCCTGAGTGTTTGCTGATGGTCTTGGCCAATAGCACAGGTAAGGTCCATTTTGGGGGCTTTGGATTGACTAGGGCTGAAATTAAATGGGGCTCATGTTAGAAGATCCTGGTTGGAGCTCCCATACCTCAGCTTAAGAAACCACAGGTGCTGGGAAGAGAGGTTTAGCTGAAAAGAACCACTTTGGATAAAAGAGCTTCTAGGACAACATCAAAGGATAGCTCAATATGAGCTGGATTAACTTCTAGATGTAACAACCCCTGTTTCTAATTCTAGAACTTTCCAGCAAACTCCAGCTTATGGAAAAGCACCAGTCTGACTTGAGAAAGGTATGTTCACAAGACGATGCATCTCACAGGAAGCACTGGGTCAGGAGAGGAAGTGGCGATCTCTTCAGGCATCCCCTTCCTTCTTTCCATCCTCTGACAGTCTTCATCAGGGAGTTCCATCAAGGGATACAGAGTAGTCTGGGCTTCTCACTAGAATTCCTTTTCCACGAGTGACATGCTGCCATTTGTTTGTATTTTCCTTAAGCTGGGGATCCAAAGCTTCAATAAACAAGACCTTGGGAGCCACCAGAGCTATTCCCGAAAGACTCTGATTGCATTGGTTACCTCGGGAGTCCTGCTGGCCATCTTGGGCACCACCGGCTATTTCCTGATGAACCGCCGCAGTTGGAGTCCCACAGGAGAAAGGCTGGTCAGTTTGGGGGTACAGGAGAAAGCAAATGAGAAAGATAATGAACTTCTGGGGGAGGCCCATAGATGTCATGAAAGGGAGATGGAGAAATACTATAAAAGATATTTTTGGTTATTTTTGACATAGGGATATGCATGCATGAAGACATTGTATTTACAAAAGAGTAGGGATATAATGCAACAAATTGGTAAAAGGGTAAATTGGGGCAAGCTCATCTGCTAGTCAACGTCACAGCTGATTTATGTCATCTACTTATTTTATCCTAGATAGTTCGGTTGGATAAAAGAGAATAGGTTATTAAATTGGACATGTGGGTGCCATTTTACTCACAAACATGGGACATATGGAGGGGAAGTCTACTCTTAAAGTGTTCTGGATAGAGGGAGGGAAAAAGCTAAAGGTTGATTCTTGCCAATGGCTGGTATCTACTGGGGAGGCTCTTCTGCCCCTGAGACTGGTTTCTTATGGGGTTGGTTAATAAGCCACATTGACATGGTGTGGTGCCTTTCCTCTGTCCTTTCTCCTCTAGGAACTGGAACCTTGATGGCTGTTGGGAAGAAAAGAGGCTTCACATGTAGCTGTACCTGCTCTGCTCCCATTCCTACTTCCTTTGTGCTCTCCTCACAGTACCTCACAACCCTGCTTACCAGATAATGCTACTTTATTTCTATACTGTCCAGGGTGAAGACCCTTATTACACGGAGAATGGTGGAGGCCAGGGCTATAGCTCAGGACCTGGGGCCTCCCCTGAGACTCAGGGAAAGGCCAATGTGACCCGAGGGGCTCAGGAGAACGGGACCGGCCAGGCCACTTCCAGAAACGGCCATTCAGCAAGACAACATGTGGTGGCTGACACAGAACTGTGATTTGGCTGGGTGGGCAAAACTGGGTGGTATCCAGGAAAGTGGCATCTCTGTCTCTGACTGATGCTGCCTTCAGCTCATGTCCAACCTTCTCCTACTACATACACTTCTGAGACTCTTCCTGGAACTCTTCACCTTTGGAGAGGCAGATAAACTGCCCTCTCTCTGCACATTCAGCTTCCTGAACCCAATCTCTGACCTTTGGGTCAAGTTGTGGTGGGAAGAAGCCTAGGTCTAGAGGAGCTGCCAAGAAGATTGGTGGCTGCGTATCACTTGCCTTGGATCCTCTTCTCTCTCACCTCTTCACAGGAACTCTCGAGAAGACTAGCTTTTCTAAGCTACAGGTTTTTTTCCCAGGAAACTTGGCTTTTTTTTTACTGATCTTCCCCTACTTTGGAGAAACCAAGGTAATCACTGACACGTGCTCCCTTGCAAGGGTACAGCCAGAAAAAGTGCTATCTTAAAATACATCCCTTTAAAAAATATATCCCTTGTAACTTCAAGACACTGTGGACTTAGTCACCAACTTCTCTCTTGTTCACCTGTTCCTGAATGTCTGTCTGCAGAGGCCAGGACAACTTTCTGTCTGGAGCCTGCTCAATGTTTTAGAGCTCAACCTGATCTCTTGGGCCCACACGGAAATTCTCATTGGTTCAACATAGACGGCCAGTAGAATTAGACTTTGAACTGAGCCTCTGTTTTTTTGTTTTATTTTGTTGCTTGGGATTGAACCCAGAGCTTCACACATATTGGGCAAGTGCTCTACCATTGAGCTATATCCCAAGCCCTCCTCCCTCTTTTTATTCTGAGACAAGGTCTCATATATGTGATCAGGCTTGCTTTGAACTATATAGTCCAGGCAGGCCTTAAACTTAAACTCTTGCTTTAGGCTTCCAAGTAACTTGGATTACAGGCTTGAACTACCAGCCCAAGATGAGCTAAACCTCCTGACCTGAGCTCTTCAGAGGAATCCTCTTATTCTGAGGCCCCTGGCCTTCTCTAAACTACATGACTTCCCCCTCCCTCTGACTCCTGGGGGCGCTGTGGCTTCAGTCCCCTGGCAGATTCCTGTCTGTGCCTTTCCTAGTCCAAACCCCTTCACCATTTTACACCCCTTTGTGATCAGAGCTTTTGGATATCTACAAAGACTGTAAGCTTCCTCTTCTGGGGTTGACCCAGGGCCCCTTCTCTTATTTTTCCAAAGGGGAGAACAGGGGTACTGATTTTAATGATGGCTAGGAACAAAACTTTCCAGAGATAAGAGGACTGGGTGTATTTTCTTCTGAATAAACATGATGGGTGAGAATGTTGTAATAAAAGTGATGGTGAAATCTTTTCTGTGGCCCTATGATGCCGAGTGTGCTAACTGACTGGTTTCCATATCAGGCTTGGGACGATTGTGTGGCAGTAAGGGGGAGGTGGACCAAGGAGGAGACTGGCATAGGGGAGGGACACAGGTACCAGCCAGGATGCCCAGACCTTGTGACTCTGTGAAACTTCCTTTCCACAGTAGGGAGAAAGGCAGGCTGTAATGCTCTTTCAAACAGGTGAGGCATGTTGGGTATTCAGAAGCATCTTTCTGAGAAGAGAGGCACATGAGTGGCTGCATGCAAAATATACAAAAATGGGGGGGCGGGTCAGGCTTGCTTTGAACTATCCTCTGAGCATCCTCTAACCCAGCTCATAGCGTAACCAGGAAGGACTATGTGAGGTCTACTCTGGATCTGGCTACCAAATCCCAGCTTACAGCCATATATAAACACTTGCTCACACCAGATTCTAGGTGGAGGAGAGGTGCCGCCGGACTTTCAGAGGCCTCTAGAACACCCCTATTTTGTCTAACTTCGCTAATGGAAACTTCTCCCTAGCATTAAGGAAACTAAGGGACACGGCTCGATCTTTGCCCAAAATGAGGTGGCTGTTTGGGGGATCAGAGAAAGGCAAGATGGTGATTGAACATAAAAGTCTAGTTAGCCTCCATTTGATAACATGTTTTACAATGCTATCATCGTCAAGGGTCTGGCCCTTGTTAGTGGTGTCTGGAAGTAATAGATGCTGGGAATGGAGTCCTTGGAAACATTAGAGGGAGGAAAAAGAGTAGCTGGGCCTCGGGCCCATTTTACTCTGCGTTTTTGAGGGTAAAGGCTTTAGGGGAAAGGTGTGTATGTTCTGGGGATAGATGGAGCAGAGTCCATGATGCTTTAGCAGCTTACTCTAAAGGCCTCATTTGCTTCCTAAACATCACTTTCCCATCAGGCCTAAAAATCAAGACGCAGCAATGGCACCACCTGCTGGCCCTGCTGGGTTCCCACTCCTCAGCCTCAGGACTGAGATTTTGTGTTTTTTGGGTTTCCTCTCTGGTGTCACCCTACCCTTAACAGTCTAGTCCAGTTTATCTCATTATTAACATACACACAAGCATAGAAAGGTAACAGTGGAGAGGACTTTAAAGATACATTCAGTTCAGCTCCCTGTGTATAGCAAACCCACACCGAGGATACAGGAAGGACGTCCTGAATGTGAGGCTTCTTTTCATCTTAGCGTCCTGCTCTTCTGCGGAGGCTTCTGGGTTTCTTTAACTGGGTATTTTGATGCCAGTGCCATGTTTCCGAGTGAGTTTAGAACTACATTTTTGCATCATCTCACCAATACATACTCTACAGGACCCAAAAGCCTAGCAGGTCCTGAGCCTAGAACAAAAACCCTGTGAGGCTATGAGGCTCTGCATTCATTATAAAGTGTCCTTCAAGTCTGGATAAGCATGCTACCCTCTTTATATCTCTCGTAAATAAATCAAGCTTATGTCCCCTCATGATGGCATAAGCTCCAGGATAGGCTAATTTTTTTTTTTTTTTTTTGGAATAGGATGCTACTCATTTCCTCATAAACCTACTCGTAGTCCAAGGAATTTCTATTTTAAATTAGCCATTCAACAAGTCTTATCAAAGACACTCTGCATGACCGATGCTCTAAAGATAGGAAAAAGCAGACATTCATAGAGCTCTAGAAGAGGAGAAAGACAGCAAAATATTTAGCTCATTAAAAATACACATACATTTTCCGGTAATATTCAGAACTATGATAGCTTCCTCTTTAGTGTGTTCCAAGACCCTTAGACTGAAACCTTAGCTAGTACTGAAGCCTGGAGACAATCGTTGTGATATTTTAAGAGTTGACCTGATAACTATGACAGCTACCAAAGGACAGACCCCTATTCGAGGAATCGCCTCAGTGAGATTGGCTGTAGACACATCTGTGTGGTTTTTCTTAATTGTTGATCAATGTAGGCCATCCTGTGAGGTATAAGAAAGATAGTAGCATATGAACCTGAGAATGAGACAAGAAGGAACATTCTCCCACAGTCTCTACTCCAGTGTTTGCTTCCAGGTACCTGTCTTGAGCCCTTGCTCTGACTTCCTTTGATGTAACTCAGGTAAACTCTTTGATCTCCGAGTTGAGTTTGGTCAATGTTTAATCATATTAACAGAGACAAAAGTAGGACAGCAATGAACTATTCTTTTCATAGCTCTTTGTGTAACTTTTGTAGAAGCCTCCCTAATTTGGCTAGCATTTTAGACACCAACAAATTAATGAAATTGTTTTACATAAGAAGTTAGTATATGGGGCTGGAGAGAAGGCTCAGCGGTTAAGAGCACTGACTGCTATTCCAGAGGTCCTGAGTTCAATTCCCAGCAACCACATGGTGTCTCACAACCATCTGTAATGGGATCTGATGCCCTCTTCTGGTGAGTCTGAAGACAGCTACAGTGTACTCAAATACATAAAATAAATAAATAAATAAATCTTTTAAAAAAAGAAGTTAGTATTCAATAAGCAAAAGACTATCTGCTTTGTCTTCCCTGAGCATGGCTTACCAAAGATGAACACAACAGGATGTAAGGCAGGGAAGGCAGCACTAGCAGATGAAGCAATCAGACCAACCATTCAGCAGATATGGATTCTGGCATTGTAAGGGTCTCAGTCACAAAACTACAGGCCAGCAGTTATTCTAAGCTCTAACTCATCTGACTGCCATTGGCCTTGGTCAATCAGTTCACTACTAGCCTCTGAGCATCAAGGCTCTAGGCTCTCCCACAGAAGGATTTCCTAAGTTACATTTGGTTCATGAATGTAATTGCTTGGACCTGCCTGAGCTGCTTTGTGGGTCAACCATGAGGCTTTGGAGTCAGACTTGCCATAGCTGGATTCAGCTCTGATGTTAGCTATGTGACCTTGAGTGTATTACATTTCAAATTCTCTTCACTGTTTCCTCGTTTGTGGGAAAAGGGAGGAAATAATATATAAAAAGATGTTATGCCACAAATGACTGCCCCGTGTCTTCAGGAGGGTGGGGCAGAATCTCAGAAGTAATTAGTTCATTGATCAAAGAAAACTCGGTAGTAACATTTGTTTAAAGGGAGCAGAAGAGAGGCTGGAGGGATGGCTCAGTGGCTAAGAAAGCTTATTGTTCTTGTAAAGAATGGAGGTTCTGCTCCTAATACCTAATACCCGTAACTCCAGTTCTCCGTGATCTGCTGTCTGCTGCTCTCTGGACTCTGCAGGCACCAGCATAAGACATGGTATATATGAATTCATATAGATGCACACAAACACATTAAATCTTTAAGAAGGAGAGCAGTCAAGATTTTTCTCTGACCTCAGAATGAAAATAGCCTATAGTGGAGACTTTGTTCAAAAGCTATATTTCTTTGCATAATAATCTACTGTTTTCAGGAAGGTATGGAAGGCAGTAGAGAGGTGGCTGAGAATCTTAGAGAGATGGAAACATGCTTGCAGCAGGGTACTAGGTTGCAGAATAACTGGGAAGGACCTGGGAGCATAAACAGAGGACTTTAGGTATGGCTACATTGGTGAACCTGTAAGTATCTTGCCACTTTGTGCCTACTCTCAGTAAAAATCTTTGTATAAAATGCCTACGCTCTGGGGCCTTAAAAGAAGAAAATGCCAGTATCTTCCAGAAGCAGTTTGAGGAGCATGAATTCAGTGGTCCAGCAAGTCATAAGGAAACATGAATATGTCAGCCCTTGGAGGTCTTGGGAGAACACACAGTTCTCACATAATTTTGTAAAAGGGGTTCAGGCTTTTGAAACAAACAAACCATTATTTAAGGAGGCCGATAAAAATCAGGTTACATAGGACTAGATGAGAGAATGTACAAGAAGCAATTAGCGCAGAACATAGACCTTGATTGATAAGCACTCAAGCAATGGCCTTTATTATTTTGATTTATTATTCATTCCTTCTTATTTTCACCCCTTTGAGCTTCAAGACTTCATAATCTACTCATAAATTACATTACTCATTTATTCTACTAGCATCCATCAAATTATCTTCCTATGCACAAGGTATATTTAATAGCTACTGAGGGCTTAGTATGTACTAAGTACTTCACCCTACTTATTTCATTGAATACTCGGATCAATCTTAGAGGATAACAAATGGATTCCCACTTGTTACATGACTCTTTCTTGAAGAGACCTGAATAAACCTCTCTTCAACCCCCTAACACTAGATATGAGAGTAAACAGGAGAGGAATGGAGGGAAAACCCTAAATAAAGTCAGGGGTCAGGAATGGGGTGATGATGTCTTTGCCCTGCTGATAAGGTTTGTGGAGCTTCTTGGAGCAAGTATGATCTTCAAAAATTAGGGTATCTAATTTCTTCTTGTTGTTTCTTCTTTGTGTATGACAACTTAAGAAACCAAGACCAACAGCAACCAACAACCCGTAACCCAACCCTTAGGGCTCTAGCATTTATATACCCTCTGAAAAGTCCCCTGAGTTCTAAATGTCACACAACTGCAGAAACTATCCGCAGCTGGAAAAATCACATATGCCCAAGAACACGAGGCAAATCAAAGTCAGCTGTTGCAAAGCAGCCCCATAACCCCACACATGGGATTAAAATAAAAAACATAATATTTCTGTGTCTTTAAAAAAAAACCAAAATTATAAAATTCTCACTACATAAAGATAGCTGGACTTTCACAGCTCCTACAGTTCCTAGTGGTTTTAAAATGGTGACCTCAGGGTCCTAGCACATCTGGCAAAGCTGTCTGTCAGCTGATTTGATTCTTTCATATTGTCTGAGCACATTACAGCAAAGGAAAAGAGAAATAAAGAAGAAAAGGGATCGATTTAAGTTGCCAATAGTTAGAAGTTGACTACTTTACCCTAATGCAGCATATCAGCAATAAATAAATAAACCACTGAAGGGTGGGGAATACTTTCCCATAATCAGTTATTAAAAGCTTGTATCGCTAATTAGTCTATTAGAACTTTTCTCTCCCTTCCACATGTTATCAGCCTGACAAAGCAGAGAAAACCCAGCCTTCAGGGCAGAAAATAGGAGAAAAAAAAGGTGCAGCAGAAACAAACAGCTGTGCTTCTGTATGTTTTAAAAGCACAGCTCTTAGTGCCTGGGGCAAATCTACCTGCTACAAGGGAAGGAACGTTTATCAAAAACCAAAGGGCCGTTGTCTTTGTTGAACAGAAAGGAGAAAAAAAGGTTTTAATCTTTAAAGAAAAAAACCTACTATAATGATATAATACTATAATCACAAGAAGACCTGTGAAGAGCAGTTCCACCGGGTGTGTGTGT